>NC_046664.1:32616026-32622111 GCF_010883055.1 Belonocnema kinseyi | reverse complement strand
CCTGGGTCGGAGTTGATTCGCGGTCCGAACGTGTTATTTAAATGTATAACACGGGAATTATAGATGAACCTAAAAACGAAAAACACCTTCCCAACATTACCCCCTTCCTTGCCGAGTGTGTCACCGTGTCACGCTTACCCCGAAAGGAAAATGGTTTAATAGTCTATATATATTTCCAGGGCTCGCAAAGCCTAATTTACTTCAAAAAGGTGAAAAAGTGGGCAAAAATGTCTGCAAGTCACTAATGACTCGTAAAAATGAGCTGTCTTGGATTTCAAATGTGTGAAGAAATACGAATTTTGCGGAAGTTTCGTGAACATTGCAGTTCACATCTTCAGGGCTAACCTGATAATGAAGTTGCAAACGATTGAAACCTGAAACACCTTTTTATTATGATGATGAATCATCGTGAAAGCATTAAATCTATTACTAATATGACTAATGTCCTTTTGAATTTAAAATAATTCAGAAGAATTCGGATTAAAGGAGTTTAAGGCAAACGATAAGAATTCGATGACATTCATATAAATTTAAGGTGAATTTTAAACAAATCCAGTGAATTTAAAACGAGGCATAAATATGCGAACATTCATTCAATTCAGTAAATTTTAAATAAGCTTAGAAAATTTCAAGGGAATTCAAAAGGATTTGATCAAATGTCGAAAGTGAATTTGGATGAATTCATGTAATTTCAAAAAAATTCAACAGAATTTAAAAGAATTCATTATAAATTATTAAGAATTTAGCGCAAGTTTTACATGAATTCAAATGAATTGCAAAATAAATTTGAAAATCTCATATTATCTTTGAAATTACTCACTTTTTGTGAATACGTATTTCTTGATATTGCGTGAAATCCTAGAAAAATTTTTAAAATAGCTTGAGAGCTTTGTACATTCCATGAAATTTTTAGAATTTTTGGAAATCTTACAAAATCCCTTAAAATCTTTGAATTATCTTAAAACTTGATACTTAAGTCTCGCAAAATTGTTCAATAACTTCGGAAATTCAAACAAACGTTTTACAAGCTTTATTTCAAATTTGTTTTCCCTGGAAACACAATGATCAATTGAAACATCCCTTTGTAGTTCAGTCTCCACTACCAGAAAGTATTTTTAGAGAGGGGGGTCAAACCACAACATCATTGGGTTTCGGAGATACTTAAGCGGGAATATTTGACCGGGTCGTAAAATCTTAAAATTTGATACTTAAATCCTATTAAATTGTTCAATAACTTCGGAATTTCTAACAAACTTTTTACAACCACATGAAAATTATTTCAAATCTCTTAAAATCACTAAAATCATTTTCTGAAATTCTTTTAAATTATTTAAACCAGTCGAAAATTTCTTTTAAAAATACCCTTAAATTATGCAAATCCTGTGAAGTCACTTTAAATTATGAAAATCTATGAAAAATTCTCTATAATGATTCAAATTCTTTAAAATATTTTGAAATATTTTAAAACTCTTGAGAATTTCTTAGAATTGAATAAAAATACCCTTAAACCTTTTAAATTCTTTGAAATCCTTTTTCAATTATTGAAATAAACCTAAAATTACTTATAATCATTTTAAATACACTAAAATATTATAAAGACTTTGAAATCCTTTCAAATTATTCAAATCAATTTAAAATTCCCTAAAATATTTTAACTTCTTTGCAATAGTTTTAAATTTCTTGGAATTTTTTTAAGCTCTTGAAAATTGCTTAGAATTTTCAAAAACACTATAAAATATTTTAAATTCTTTGAAATCCTTTAAAATTTTTGTAATCAGTTGAAAATTCCTTGGAAACTTTTTAAATATCCTAAGACCTTTTAATTAAACCCTGAAATGTTTCAAATCTTTTCAAATCTTTTCAAATCACTTGAATCTTTCAAAAGCTTTCGAAAATTACTTGGAATTTGAAAAAATACCCTACAATTTTTCAAATCCCATGAACTTCCTTAAGTTTTGTGAAATCTATTGAAAATTTCTTGTAATTTTTTTAAATATCCTAAAATATTTAAAATCCTTTCAAAATTTTTCAAAATCGTTTAAAACTTTTTAAAGCCCTTGAAAAATCTTTAGTATTTTGAGAAATGCACTAAAATCTTTCAAATCCTTTGGAATCCCTTCAAATGATTAAAATCTGTTGAAAAATTTCTTGGAATTATTGTAAATACCCAGACGATTTGGAAGGAATTAAAGAAAATTCAGAAACAGAAATGGACCTGAATTTAATAATGTTTAAGGTATTGAAAGGAAAGTGACTAAAGTGCTATTTTCATTTCAAAAAGTGAATATAGTGCCTTTATTTTCAAAAAAGTCACTAAAAATCACTGTGCGGAAACCCTGGTTATTGTTAACAGTAAAAGGGCTTCTTACAAAAATTCCATGAGTTTCACCTTTTTTCTTAATCCATAATTTTTCCCTGATTTAAAAAACTTTTTTCCCTTGAAAATAATATATTTCTCAAATGTTAGGCCTGACTTCATATGATGATAAATTTGAAAATGGGTATATGATGCAAACATGCACTATAAATTATTGCGCGAACAATTCCTGAATTTATGAGTGCTTCATCATAAATGTTTGAGAAGCTATTATTGACAGATGAGTATGAGATTCTCACAATTTACTGGAACTATCTATAATAATCGACGCTGACAAATCACGAGCCGTTTTAGCGGGAAACATTAATATACTGTGTGCTTTACGATTTATGCTTTGTGCTTTACGTGCATTATAATTCCCAAAATTTCGTAATGTACTAAAATTAAGTGTGCTTGGTCGCTTTCCACTGGCAACATTAACACCTCTTTCTTTACGTTTATTACGTGGTTCGCAAGAATAGAACGAAATAATATAAAGATACAATTCCGTAAATTCTATTTAAGAGATTAAATTTATAAAATATTATACAATAGTTGCTATATCTCATTAAAAGTAAGCAAAATTTGGTGGAGACAATTCACTAAACTTTATGTTTACGTTTTTAAATCATTGTTGAAAATCTGATTGGCTTTTCATTACTTGAAGTTTTGATTTGTCATAGAAAGAGGTTCGTAATGATCGAAATGTTCAAATCTACTACTTGTTTTATAACCACAATTGATTTTCAGGTCTGATATGATTTTGTAGATAAGCATCCAATAATTAGAAGCGTTTTTAAGAATAGAAATTTAGAAAATATATTACCATGTTTATAGGAGAAAAACTTTTTAAATATTTGGAATATAATTGTAGTAGACATCAGCGTAGTCAGGAACTTTTTTTGTTAGGAAAGGGCTAACCTCGGGCAAGATGGGCAAAAAAGGGTATCCGAAAGATAAAATAAACTAAAATTGAAGTTAAAAACAAAATTGTTTGAACAGCTAATTGTTGTTTTTTAACAATATTCTATTTGAATAATGTTAGAAACTTACGGGTTTTTCTGAAATTTTCAATTTTATGTCTACTTTTCAGTTTCACTAAGAGCTAGGTAATAATCATAGAAATATAAAAAATATAATTATTTAATTAAAATGTTTTTGCTTATAACTATCTTCTCCTATATTAACTGTACATAGTTGCGGTTTTTTAACAGAAAATTTAACTTTTTCTCCACTTTTTACTTAGTGAGATAATAACTAATGCAAGTTAACAAACATAATTGTTTAAACGCTTATTATGGTATTATTATTATGGTATTATGGCTCTCAAAATTGTTCATATTTTCTTTAACTTTTTATTTAGGAACAAAAGTAGGCACCCGCATAAAAAGGCCCCACATGACCAGTATGGAGTTGAATACAGAATCATACAGCCGGATAAGTTCCCGGCATTTTAAGCCCAAGATGAACCCCTTTAGGTCGAAAAACGAGTCGTCGGGACAGTTTTAAAATTGGAACTTCGAAATACGGCTTTTCGAAAAAAACAACGCATTTAATGTTGACGAGAGTCATCATAAGCCCACCTGTTACACTTCTTCTTTGAAAATTAAATTTATTTATTTCCAATTTTTTCAGGACATAAATATAGTGTCAAAAGATTCAGTATATGTCTTAATATTGTTCCAAGTTAAATACGAAAATAATAGTTTTGAACCTGACTTAAAAACATGAATATTTCCTTAACTAAAACCGCGTACATGAGTACTTTTGTTGCAGACGCTCATAAACAATAAATATCAATATTAATTTAAACAAACAGGTTCTCAAGGAAAATTTATATTTAATATGATTCATATAGAAAATTGGAAGATTATTCTAAATATCTATTGTATTTGAAAGCTTCGCGCTCGATAATATATTTATTTCGCGCTTTGCGCTCGATAGTGTGTTTACCTCGCGCTCTGCGTTCGGCCTTTGTATATTTCCAACACTTGTGCACACATTTTTTAAAACTAAGGGTCAAAACATCGACAACAGTAATTTGATGATAGTGAATTCCCTTTTGTTAAAGCTCCTTTGGCTTTAACGAGCACGTTCTCATCACGTATCTCGTGCTTCGTACTCGAATTTGTCCCTCAAATTGTATATCATTTTCATAAATGTATATTATTTCAATTCCTAACATGAATTGGTATAAAAATAGACGTAATTCCATTGTCGCTTTTAAAGAATGCGCATTCTTTTTAAAAAATGTTGTTATTTATCATTTTATTGCAACTTCTGTCGGTTTTTCACAAAATGTGTTTGCTCATTTACAATTCTATTTTTACGATTTAAACGTTACATATGTGGTCTAAAAATCAGCCTTACTTTTTTAACTTCTAAATTATATCCCTAACCTCAGTGACCCACGAACCTTCGATTAATGAGGGGTTGGGGCCGAGGGGGGTGGGTAGTTTCAACCGAGAGTTATAGCTGGTTAGTGTTTTATGCTGAGAAGGTCACCAATCTTCAGCAGCGAGAATCTTTGAAATACTGAGAAATAGTTTAACGAAAAAATGTAATTTTTGATTTTTCATTATTTTCTTATGCTGCAAAATTCGAATTTTCGATTTTTTCAAGATATATAATAATAATAATTGTACGGAGAATTTTTGGATCTTGAAAAAAAGTGGTCTCAAACATTTTCAAAATACGCTCACTTTTTGAATTGTTATCCAAAATGGTTGGCTAACGAACTTGACGTTTAGTTTAGGACACTAAGAGAGTATACTAAAGGCCAATCCAATCTGTCCATTCTTTCGGAAGTTATCGTTTTAACAAACTAAAAATCTACTAACACACACACAAAGAGCCAGATACATTCGTAAAAACCTGTATTTCTGATGCAAAGAGTCTCAAAACGTGTACATTTGACAAAAACTGGGCGAGGGGTGGGGGTGTCAAACTTTACACAAATCTAATACCTTCTCTGATGAGAATGTAAAAAGAAAAAATTATTTCAGAAATTATTCACTTGAATGATTATTTATTCTATGTTTATAACTAAAAATACAAAGCAAAATTAAAAATTTCAACCACAAAAAACCTCAACTTTCAAGTTATTTAAGAGAAGATCGTTATAATCAATAATAAACTATTTAAACAATTATTTTTGTTAACTTTTTAAAAATAATTTTAGGTTACGTTAAAGTCTTATACCAAAAACTGATTTCTTATTTTTAATAATACATTTTTTTAATACAAAACTATTAGATTCCAAACAATATTTACAATTTTTCAAAAACTTTAGGTCATGTGTCAGTATTTCACCTGGAATTGTTTTTTTTTTCACAATAATAATTTGGGTTAAATGCAATAATTATTTTTTAAAAATTAAAATTTATAACCTTAAATTGCAGATTTTATTATTGTTTTTTGTCAGAAATTTAAGTTTTTGTAAAATTATAACACCAGATTTGAAATAAGATTCAAAAAAATTTTTCACAATTTTATGTTGCGTCGTTGTTTTACATCGAAATTGGTATTTTTGAACAAAAATTATTATAATTTGAGCTATGTTTTAATAAATTTGGATTATTATGTTAGTGTTTTTTGTCAAAATTTATATTTAAGATTTTAAAAAATTAGGGCGCCTGGACAATGTTACGGGATATCCTTGTTAGATGCACGATCGAAGTGTGTGGTACCGCAGTTGTAGGAAGAATGTCTGGTGATGCGTGGTGGAAT
>NC_046664.1:32602293-32615926 GCF_010883055.1 Belonocnema kinseyi | reverse complement strand
TCAGCCTTGGAGGAGATTATGTTGAGAAATAAAAAAAAAATTCTTAAAAACGTTGTTTTTCTTGGTCAGGCCGGAAACTTATCAATCCACCCTCGTACTCCTTTCCCCTGCCGAGTGAGTCACGCCTACCCCGAAAGGGAAATGGCTTAATGGTGTAATAATAATAAAAAAAATGAGTTAGGATCTTACATTTATGATTAATTCTTGGGTTATTAAAAAAAATGTGATCTTCAGTTGCGAGAGATTAATAATTTGCAATAATATGCGTTATTAAAGTTATATATATAAACGTTATTATAGATAAAAGTTATTATAGTGTTTTATGAAGAATTTTGATAAGAGAAAGATGATAAACTTGTGGGGACCTCTGGATCAGAATTAGCATTTGCATCATTCACAACAACCCGCATTTGTTGACGAATGTTTGTGTAAATATACCTCTGAGTATGTGAGAACAAACAAATAAAAGTGTTGTGAACACTGAGATCTCGTGTCATCGATCTGACTTTGTTACAATCTCAGTTGTCAATTCAGTCGGATGTGACTCATGTCGAGGAAAATATGAGAATGGTGGAGTATCCATTTCATTCTGACAGTACAGGCGTTATACCATCAGCCATTTATGGCTGACATTTCCTGGTTGATAGCACATGCCATCGAGAGTTGACTCCAACTTTTAGTCAATGGAAAATGGCTTCTATAGAAGGGAACCAACTTTGACACTTGTATGCATATAATCTATCCAAAAAATATAGAGACATCAATCTTTGTACAGCTATACGTTTCAGGTGAAGGTTTGGCCTATACTTTTAATATATTTTGAAATTCGGAGTCGAATAGCAATTATTTCCTGATGAGTGAAAGGTTAAAAGTATACCATTATCTTACGAGCATTTCAAAACACTCAACTTTGAATGGCTGTTAGTCTGTGAAAATAAATTACAAACAATTTAAAAAACTTATGAAGATAGTTATTGACGCAAATTCCACATTTTTGGCTTCTGAAAATTTTGCATATAGTGTCAATGAGCAAAAGTTTAAAACATTATTTTCTTCTTTGGAAAAAGACGAAGGGGTTTCCAATTATTGGCAGAACGAGACTCACATTAGGATTGTGTGTGAAAGACATTCGCAGTGGTATGAGTAATAGTAGCACAGGCAAGAACTTCTGTTTTGAGTGCGGTCGCTCCCATAATCGGAAAGCCTTTTGTATTTTACGAAAATTTTTTTTTTAACATTTAGGCATAACATCTTATTAAAACCACATATTTTTTCATTAACCAAAAATGTGCAATTTGTTTCAAGAATTATCTCCGAACGTTGCTAAGTTTCAAAGATGACACTTCACTACTCTTTTGTTATTAACTTAATATCAAATGATTGTTTCTTTTTTGTTGTTTATTTTTAGGGTAACTATCAGCCATTCCAAGATGAGTTTTCTGAAATTGTGGTAAGATAATGGTACTCTTTTCACTTTGTCACATGTTTTTAGATTTTTGTTCTGCAGAGATTTTCACTACAATCTGTATACAAAAAATGGAGGCCTCTACCTTCTTTGGACAGTAGGGTGATGTCGGTCTCTCCACGCTGGTCGCAAAAGGCAAGGGAGCGCACTTACACCAATAAATTAATTAAAGAAAAATAGTAAATTAAAATTTTTAATCAAAATATTACTATTTCAGGCCTCGGACTCATGACACTATTGACACATTTGGACACTTTTTGTAATGATGCACCTATTTTACTAATGTGCAGAATTCCTGAAAACAAAACGAAGAATCCAACAAAAAATTTTGGACAACCACCATAAAATGTTCCTATTGAAATTAGAAAAAAAGTTTAAAATTATTTTTTCCTAAAAAATAAAAGAAAATAATTTTCCCCTTTTGACAAAAATACAAAAGAGGAAAGAAAAATGATAAGGTGCTGTGTAAATTCCGAAACGCTGGTGTTTATTTTTTACAAATTGTTTGTTGTTGTGATTTGATAATAATAATAATAAAAAAGACGACATAAATAAAAAAGAAGGGGATTTGGTTGGTGGGCTTCTCATTTTCCTTATGTTAGTTGTCGAAATTTGGTCGTTGGATTCTTTGTTTTTTTTCATGAATCCTGCACATTAATTTGATTATTGCACGTTCTATAGGATTTAAAATTTAATTTTAATCTTATTTGAATTTTTTCAATTTTAAATATTTTACTACTATTTTAAAAGAAAACTAATCATACTACTTCCGATAATTGCTCGTAATGCAACTATTTTTTACATTTTCATCGAGAGAAGGTATTAGATTTGTGTGAAATTTGACCCCCCCCCCCCCCCCCCCCCCCCCCCCCCCCGTTTTTGCCAAATGTCCACGTTTTGAGACCCCCTGAATCCGAAAAACAGGTTTTTATGAATACGTTTTCTTGCTGTCTGGGCGTTTGACCGTGTGTGTGTGCGTGTGTCTGTGCGTCTGAAATCTGTTGATTTTTAGTTTGTTACCACGATAACTTTCGAAATAATTTACAGATTGGATTGGCCTCTAGTACACTCTTTAAGTGTCCTAAACTAAAGGTTAAGTTCGTTAGCCAGCCATTATGGATAAAAATTCAAAAAGTGAGAGCCTTTTGAATATTTTTTAGACCATTTTTTGAAAATTCAAGAATTCTCTGTACGGTTATTCATAATATTTAAAAAGTCGAACAATTTATCTAATGACTTTTTTCATGAGATTAAAAATTAACGGACGATATGAAAAAATGGCAAGAAAAGAACAAGTTTGATTTCTAAATCCGTATCTGTAAAGTTTAAATCATAAAGAAAATATTGGAAATAAGCAAATTCAGTTTATGACATTTGACTATTTTCCTATTATTCTTACAAATTTATGCTAGTGTTGGAAATATTTTAAATTTTTCAAACGAGTATCAGGCCCAACATATTTTGGGGAGTATTTCCTGAAAAATTGGTGAAACATGTCACAATATGGGAAAACTCTCTCGTGTAATATTTGCAGAAAGTTCGGTAAGCGTGAGAGAAAAACTATGCCGTCCCTATTTAAACTTAAAGTCCTGTAACTTTAGCAGACTAATTTAAAACAATTGAGTTAATAAGCGAAAATAAGATTTAACAAGAGCTAATAAGAGAAAATAAGCGATATTTCAAACTAACAACTTTTTTACTGTGACGAGGAAAAAAATGCAAGATATGTGCGCACATTATTATTAAAAAACACTACATGAGAATTCGAGTGAAGATAACAAGAAATGTACAACATGATTCAGAACAATGCAAGAAATGTGACAGATGGTTCAGAAATGTGCGAACATATGTGAGGATGAGTAAAAATGGGAAAAATGTATTTTTAAGTGATACTGAATATCCCAAGTGCGTAAAGTACGCGTCTTAAAGTTATGTAGGTACTATCATGTGGCTGGAATATCGGATTCCCTCAGTCGAGAGTCGTTATCGTAAAAACTGAAACTTATACCACATCCGAGTTATTCATATATAGTTCAGGGGCGACACTAAAAAATGCATAATGTTTTGAATCATCGCCCTTCTTATTCATCTTTGAACAAAGGAAACTGTCAAATACGTATCAGTTCAAAAAAATATTTTGGAAGCTAAAAAATTGTGATTTCAAAACTTCACGCGAGATATTAAAAATCGTGTAATTAGAATTTCTTTAATCTGCAATCGTTCCAAAATTCACGTTGATGAATATTTAATTTTTGAAGCTACAAAATTGGCAGGGCCGCATCATTCCGATTTCTATGATCAGCATTGCAGCATTATTCTGATGCTAAATGCATAAAAAACCTTAAATTCGAACGGCTATTACTCAAAAACTCGAATTTTCTGCACTTGGTGCTGGTTTAAGACTATTGATCTACACATCGAGAACTACCAGGAAGCAAAGTCTCAGAAAATTTAACCGACAGCCATTTCCCATACAAAGTCTGCTGCGGGGTCCTTCGAAAAAAAAAAAAAATAATAATAACAAGAATCTAACGACCAAATTTAGAAAACCACCACAAAAGGTTCCTATTGCAATTTGAAAAAAATATATAAAAATTTTCTAAAAAATAATAGAAAAAAATTCCTATTTTGGACAAAAATAAAAAAGAGGCAAAAAAATTATATGGCAGCGAACCAAATCATCTTCCTTCTCTTTTTAATTCTTTCGTCTTGTTTATTTTTATTATTATCAAATCACAATAACAAACTTTTTTCAAATATAGATTGATTTGGCTTCATTCTTGGGTGCCAGGGAGAGATCATCGTGTTTTCGTTGCTGTTCCTGTCTGCTCGAATATTTTCTATTTATTTTTATTGCCTTGATAAGGGTGCTGTATAAGTCACAAAACGTTGATGATTATTTTTTACAATTTTTTTTTATTGTGATTTGATAATAATGAAACTAAAAAAACGAAAGAAATAAAAGGAGGAGGACAGGGATTTGGTTGCTCTCATGTCTGGGTCAGACTAGACTGTCAAGACAACCAGAAATAAACATGATTTTTAGTAGTGGTGATTTCTTTTTTGTATGATTTTATACACTCTGACAGTCTTTCGAAAAGGGTGAAAAAAAAATTAGCTGATTGACACTTAGAGATTTTTATGTTATGAACTGCTGGCCAGTCCCAGATCTAGGCCAGACTAGACTGCCAAAATAATAAGAAAAAAAAATTATTTTAATAGTGTTAATTTATTATTTTGTATAGTTTTGAACATCCTTCAAATTTTTCCAAAAATCGTGACAAAATTAAGCTAGTTGATAGTTAAAAACATGTATCGTGTGTATAGTGGACCAGTCCCAGATCTGAGCCTGACTAGACTGTCAAGATAATAAGTAAAAAAAATTGTTTTTAATAGTGTTAATTTCTTGTTTTGTATGATTTTGGAAACCCTGACAGTTTTTCGAAAATCTGGGTCAGATCTGACATCAGACAGCCAGAAGATTTTTTCACTAGGGCAAGCAATATTTTTTTTTTTAATTTTGAAAAAATGCCATTGCAAAACATTTTGTAAGAATATATCCTCGAATATACAACCCTAGAATTTGTTTGAAAATATATTCTGGAATGTATCTCTCGAGCTTTCCTTATTATTTTTTTTATCCATAATTTTCTGCCAGATTTTTCTTATTTTTCTCTTTGAATATTGCCCTCATAGACTAGGCAACATAATTTTTTTTGCATTTAAATCGGCCTAGCCGTTTTTGAGTAAACCCACTTGGTCAAATCTTGAAGGGATATCATGTCTCATGGGTATGTAGCTATGTCATCAATTTGTGCCGGAAATACTTACAGGGGAAACTGTTACATGCTTAGCCCCAAAGGTCCTTTTCCAAATTTTAAACAGGGTTACCCGGTATTTCGGACAGGTTAAAAGGTGGCAACCCTCATGGTGAATTAGGGACTTTTTTCTGGACATCTGGACAGGTTAAGGTTAGGCAACCATACCGATTCTGCTTCAGCTAAGTCTATTTTATTTTTCTAAACTGGTCTCATCCTTATTCTCGATCGATTGGAATTTTACCGTTCAACGCTTGGACCATTATTATTCGGAATTTTTTGAATACAGCGACGCATATTTGACGGGTATTCCCAACTTTTAAATTAATTCTTTTGACTGAATTCATTTCAAATCGCGCAGATAGTCTACGATCAAGTCACTGAATTATTTGCCACTCAAATGCCGCTCCGCTTTTGTTTGTTCACGCCTGAGTGACAGCCGCAGATCCCACGCACCCCGCGCAGCTCCTGTTAAACCAACATGTGGCGCGAGGTCAATTCTCGGAAGGGCTATAGAAGGGAGGGCCATTGAAGAGTTTCACTGTATTTTAATGTTAAAAACTTAAAACACAGATTATCAAAAAATGACTCAAATTTTTGTTTAAATTGTTTGTTTTTTTTTTTTTAATATAATAGAGATGTTTGTATTTTTCTTTCTAAATCTAATACAATTTGTTGTTTTATTTTCACATTCTTAGGAAAATTTAAGAAGTTCAAAAGTTTTCAAGATGTAAAGAGAGAGAATATTTTTCTGTCTGAAAAAGAAAAAATCACTCTTCTTGTCAAAACTACACAAGATAACCACTGTTTTTCAAGATTTAAAAAATCTCAGTACGTTCATTTGTAGTACTTGAGAAGATAAACATTTTTTCCTAATGGCTTTGTTTGATAAAAAAAAATTACCAGAGCCAACAAAAGAAAAACGTTACTTTTTGAAATCCTTACAAGCTTGTCATAATAATTTTTTGAATTTTTTCGAACAAAAATTCAAATTTTGACGGCACAAAAAATATTCCAAAATTCTATTTTGCGGTCCAACTATAAAAGATGAGACAAAAAACAAGTGCATAAAATTTGGGAACCAAAAAAAGATTAACAAATTTGTTTTTCATAATTTTTTCATGGAATGTGTAGTTTTTGTTTTGATCGTGAAAAATAACATTGACAATAAAAAATCAAATCTTTGGAAAAACGATGCAAGGTATGAAAACACACAAATGAACAAAGATTGTGTATTCAAAAAAGTTCTACAAATTCATAATAAACGTTTGTTATAAGAATAAATTCAACATTTAAAAAAATAACTTTTTGTAAAAACGACACAAGCTACCATAATATTTTAACTGATAGAATTGTTCGCCTAAACTATATCAACAAATTTTCTTCGACCCACTTTGCGCTAGGATGCACATTTTTGGTTTAAATCGTAAAAAATACAAAAATGATGCTTTTTTATTTGATGCGCAATTTTAGAAAAATTTGTAAACAAGATAATAAAAATACGTATATTACAATACCAACAAATATTATGAATTGTAATATAATACAAATTTATTGAAATGATAGATTTTTCATGGTAGCTGCGAATAAAAATGAGTGCAAAATAAGGAGTAAATATTAAAGTAATCATAAAAAATATCATTTGTACATTATTTTGCAATATCTGAATATTTGGTATAATAGTGTTGAACATTGTAGACAAAACCCGGCAAATCTGAAGGACCTGGGCTCATATTTCAGCGGAGCTAGAGAGCATTTTTTCACAATCTTAAGAATTAACCAATGTTTTAATAATATTCATTATGACCAAGTAGACAAACAAAATTAACATCTTAAACTATTAATTAATTTCGCTGGTCAAAAAACCCTACATCAATAATAAAATATTGTAGACAAAAGTACACATCCAGGCAAAAATCGAGTGTGGATGAGAATGTGTTCGTTAAAGCCGAAGGAGGTTTAAAAAAAGAGAATTGGTATTCACCAAATTACAGTTATCGATGTGTTGATCTTTAAATTTAAAAGACCAGTGCACAAATGTGAGGTAAATACATATTTGAGCGCGAAGCGCGAGATAAATATACTCTCCAGCGCGCAGCTCGGGCGGGCAGATTTTTTCACTTATTTTAAGCTTATAGAATTTTTCGTAATAATAATGTGGACATTTTTCCTACAAAAAATACTACAGAATAATATTTTTATAGATTTTAATAAATATTATGAAAATAAAATATAGATACACTCTTTTAAAAGAATAGTGTAAGTTATAATAGTGTTTCTAGATTCTAATAAATAAGTGATCCTCGTTTGTAGTTGAAAATGTATATTAATATTTGGTAATCTAGTGTCTAGTGTTATTGCGCGCGGTTGATTAGCCATTATGCTTGTGAATTTTATATGAATGTGTTATTCTAGACTTATACATAATATATAAGTTAGAATATTTTATGAATCTATCAAAACGTTCAATAAATAAATCATTTTTTATTGAAATATTTTATATGAATCAACCTTTTCCGTGTACTTTGGCCTAAAATTGTTGATAACGGGGTTCTAAAATAAAATAAAATATTGTTTAGTCCTTTGTTTATTATTTACTATTTATCCATTATTTACTATATGTTTGTTATACACTATGAAGTATTTATTTAGTTATTATTTATTTATTTACGTCAGACTAAAGTGTTTAAATAGCGGCGAAGTCCAGTCTAGTCTGGGGATGACCAGCACCAGAAAATTTTCTCACTGGAATCCAAGGCCGTTCCCCGCGTTATTCTTATGAAAAACTTCAGGGGGAACTTATATTAAACACGTATTCATTTTTTTTAGTAATGTAATAAAATGGGAGAGGGGAAAACAAATTCGAAGATTTTGCTTTTCTGGCTACGCAGTCTCTAGTGGATGCATTCGTGTTTGAGGAGATAAATAAAGGAATTTATTGTGCGTGAAGCTGTGCTTGCAAGTGGCAAAGTTGGGGAGAGTACGTAGGCTCGGCCCTTGTGACGTATGACATAATATATAGGTGTGGGTTGTATTCAAGGACCTGACGTATTAAGCCACATTCTCTGTACCACCAACCCACAAGATAGTAATTGAATAAGAACCGTGAGCGGAGTTAAGTAGACCGGACTCCCTCTAACGCTGACGACGATTAGGGTGCATTGCTGATTCGAGAAATTCGATTCCGTATAGAGATTGACTCATAAACGTAGACATTCTCTGATTTCTATGATTTAAATTAGTTCAAATTAATTTTCTGCTTCATGCGTTTTCATGCTCTCATCTCCCAAATTTGTTCGAATCCAAAAAAAGTTTTTTGTTTTTTGTTTTGAAAAATAATGATATTTAGAGGTTTCGCAAACCCTGTGAAGCTTAACACGTGTTTTTTATAATAAAAAAATACTTTTTTGGGAATTCTGAACAGAATCATCAATATTAGCCAGTTTAAACTCACCTAGGTTGTACTTCCCCCACATTTTTGCATAGGACTTTTAAAATTAAAGGTCAAACAATCGACAACTGAAATTTAGTGATCCGGAATTCTTTTGATTTGAATTAAAATTAGAGGAATTCTAATGAGATTGAAGCCAAATATAAAATTCTATTTAACGTCCAATAATCAAATTAATGTGCAGAATTCCTGAAAATAAAACCAAGAATCCAAGGACCAAATTTGCACTACCGCCATACAATGCTCCTACTAAAATTTTAAAAGAGAAAACAATTTTTTTACTAAAAAAGAAAAGAAAAAATTTATTTCTTAGACAAAAATAAAAAAGAGGAAAGATTAATGTTTTTTTTATTGTGATTTGATAATAATAAATATAAAAAAGATGAAAGAAATAAAAAAAGAAGGAAGGGGATTTGGTTGGTTGCCTTCTCATTTTTCTTTCCTCTTTTTTATTTTTGTCCAAAAAATAAATTTTTTTCGTTTCTTTTTTAGGAAAAAATTGTTATCGTTTTGCCAATTTCAATAGGAATATTATATTGTTTGTCCAAATTTGTTGTTTGGATTCTTGGTTTTATTTTCAGGAATTCTGCACATTAATCTTTTGTAAAAACTCCTTCGGCTTTAACGAATACATTCTCGTCCCGCGTCTCGTAAGAAAAGAAGGTCAAAAGAAAATTTTAAGATTTAATTAAAGCAATAAATTATGTTATCAAACATTTTATTGTACCTTTGGTCTTTTTTCCAAAAATTTAGTTTGTTTATTTGTAATGTCAATTTTAACGACTAAAATAAAAACTACGCGTGTTATCAAAAATAATTCAAAACAAATTTATAATCGTTTCTTGGTGAATAACTTTTGTCGGTTAATTTGTAGATCTATATTGGTTTAACAACATTTGTTCATTCATTTTTTCGAATCTTGTGTTGGTTTTACAAAAACTTAATTAAAAATTTTTTTACTGTCATTTTTTACGATTAAAACAAAAGCTACGCGTCCTATATGAAAAAATTATCACTGATAAATTTGTATATCTTTGCTGGGTGAATCATTTTTGCCAATTCAGCTTTTTTCGCATCTTGCGTAGTTTTACCGAAAAATTGAATTTTTTATTTTGAATGGAACTTTTGACGATTAAAACGAAAAATATGTGTCTTATAAAAAAAAATACTTTAACAAAATTGGTTCATATTTTTCAGATGAACAATTTCCATTCTTAACCATCTGTCATATCTTGTAGAGTTTTCCTGGTAAATGGCATTTTTGACTTCTTAAAAAGCATTTTAATGGATAAAACCAGAACCGTTACAGACTGCAGCCTACATACAGACACTTTCGTAAAAATCGTTTTTTTCTGACACAGAGCCTTGACTTAAAGAAATAACTTTGTTTGGTGATATTTCTTTAATACAAAGAAATATTTGCTTGCAACGATTGTGAATATTATTATGTCAAAGGAGTGATTTCTCAGGAGCTCAGAACCTAGTTCCTTTGAATTTGTCCTTCACACCTTAAGAAATATTTTTTGATTTCAATTAAAGTTCTTCTTGCCCATTTAAACTTTTTTTATCAGTGGCCATGGCGCTACGTAGGGTTTTTTATAACACCCACAGTCAAAGTCCTTAAAAGGCCTTAAAAAAATTAAAGTTTTGAAAAAAAAAATATCAAAAGTCCGCTATTTAGTTCTTTTTTCAGGTAAACATTTATCCCTATGTCATGTTACAGCCCGTGATAGAAAGATTATAAATAATCCTCATTTTTTCATTTCAGGTGCACTGTATGGGCCTAATCCTGTTAACCACCTGGAAGGAATTATTTTTGCAATGCTAAATTCTAAAGGCGTGGATGGTGAGAGGGGAGGGCTGGCCAGAATAGTTATCAATTAATTTTGTCATCTTATACGCACGTCAATAAACTGTAATAAAAATTTAAGAAAAATCCGATATCTTTTGATTTAAAAACATTCGAAAAAATACCTTCACTTTTGAGCTCGTTACAGTGCCTTGTCCCCTAGGATGGTCCTTATTACGTCGGGTAAACAATTTTTTACAATATTTTAGGCTCCCGCCAACTAATTTCGTGAGGTTACATAAAAAGATATAATAAATGCCTGATATAATTGCTTTACTAAACAATTTTAAAAAAGATTCGTTAAAATTGACAAAAAATGCGATATTTTCGTAATTATATATTAGGCGTCATTTTTTAAGTTTTTAAAATTTTGTGTCGTACACATCACTATCTACTTTTTAATAAAAAAAGTCTTTTAACCAAGATTCAAGTCATTTTCTCGGAAAATGCAAAAATATCCCTATGTGGCCGTGAGATTTCATTAAAATTTAAGACAGTTATTTCAATTAGATGCTTTTTCTCAATTTTCCCGATATAAAATACATAGAAATATTCCTCTAAAATATGATCCAATTGGGCTAAAAAATGTAGGCTATGTTCTTTTCATGTAATCTCACGGAACAAAATAACCTCACGTTGGTAACAAAACATTTCAAATTTCTCAAAATAAAGAGTACTCTCTATCTATTATTGCCCCCTCAAGAAAAGCTTTTACTTCAGCCGATGGACTTTGATTTATTTGAAGGAAATATTTCCTTAAATTAAAATTACATTTGACTGTATCGACTACCTAGTTTTAAAAAATCACTTATTTCTTTCAACCAATAGCAACGCCCGTTCGTGCAGTTGGTATTTCACTGCCTGAAATAAATATAATTTTGCAAAAATAATTTCATTCTTTTGGTGTAGGTAAAACCGAGGGGAACATAACTTCAAAATTTATTGTACACCAATTTCATGGTTGCAAGTGATTACATTGTGAAATTGCAAATTGATTACCGTTATTGCAAGGTAAAAATCGAGTGATTGCAAATTGCATTGAACTTTGTAGACAGATTGCAGAAGTTGAATAACCTTCAAATAAAAAGAATTCTTTGTATTATTCAAGAAATGTTTTATAAGACATATTCAGTAAGCTCATTTCTTTGACTCAAGTACATTTTCTTTAAATCAAAATTACTTTTTTCTCAATGTATAGTTTCTTCGTCAGAACGGCAGCACACCGTAAAAACTAGCCTCTCAGTTTTGTTTCAGGTTATTTTCTTATACCAATTTATTTTGAACTTCAGTTACGTCCGTGGAAAAAGCCCGGGTTAACCCTAGCACAACAAGGTTTCTGGTCGGGGACTGGCCGGGGTATGTTTGTTTTTTAAGAGCCTAGCTGTGCGCTGGTCGAAGACTCGTTAGGTGAAATTTATGTCAAAACCCCAGTCGGGAGCTGACTGGGCTCTGATCGGGCAAATCTTATGATCGAATGCTTAGACGGTAGCTGGCCGCGGGCGTTTATTGGCAAAAATAAAATTGTTAAACTTCCTTTATAACTTAATTACTTTTTCTGATTTCATTAAGAAATGGATGTGTATACCCGCATGGATGTTCCCCGCGTGGAAATATATTGAGTGAATATCTTTTTAACACCACAAATTTTAAGGTTTCATGTGTTCAAACTTACAAACAATGAATTTTGTGACTAAAAATCCGATGACAAGAGAAAAATTCTAAATTCCATCTTGATAAAGAATTGCAAATGTTCAGAAAAAAATTTACATTTTGTATCAATCTTACACGTTGTAAAATAGTATAAAACATCTAAAAACCAAACCTTACACGAAAGTTCCTGTCAAAAGTTCATGTATTATATATTTACATAACGTCGCATAATAATAAATAATTAGAAAAAGAGAATTTAAATTTGGTACCGTATCTTTTTTGAAGTGTAGCTTATGAGGATGGCTTTTTCAACGAGTTTCAACTTGTCGGTGTAGCGCAGTAGTTAGCACTCCCGACTGCTAGGACAAAGATTTAGGTATATAGATGTAGGTTCGATACCCCGTAGCGTTAGAAATTTTATTTGTAATATAATGTTTAAAAATGTAATATATGTATTAACTCTAAATAGGACTATTAATATTTAAAGTCAATATACTCGCAATCATTCAATGTTTATTTTTTAAATACCTTTTCTGTCTCAACGACTACGCGAAAATAGTTAATGACGACTGTGTGCTGGGCGTGTGGAATTTCATATATTAATATGCTCCAATTCTACAGTAAAAAAGAATGAAATTGATCCTGTAATTCAGTGACAGATGCTCTTCATACAATTGAAACCCGAATTATTTAAATCTAGTAAAGCACCAATATCTTGTCCAGGCCACGGTCGGGCTCCCCAGCCAGCTCCCGGCCAAGCTTCATGGCCGGACGCTGGCCAGCGCAGCGTGACGATGCTTGTGGGATTCCGACCAGAAACCCCGGCCACAGCCCGACTCAAAGTCAGGCACCCCGGCCAGTTCCCGGCTTAAAGCCGGGCTCTCCAGTCGTAGAATGGCCAGCCCCCGACTTAAATTTCCACCCGGGCATTGGCTTAATCAATTTAAAAACTGAAAAACGATTGAATTGCTTCCAATTTTCATATTGCTCAATATGAATTAATTATGGTTCTATTATAATTAAGTAAATTACTAAATTGCAACGATATTCCTTTGTTCAGAATGAAATTTTATTTTTTTCTGCCCAATTTGATTTTTCTCTTGAATTTTTTAAATCTTACATTTCCAGAAAATTTGCATTCACGAATATATAAAAATAAAATGATCGAACGAAATGATCTAAAATATACATGAAACAGTTATTCTTGGTCTTCGGTCTATTTCCAATTTTCAGATAAGTTTAGAATCTTGTAAAGAGGGGAAAAGCGTTGGTTGGTTCGTGCACTTGGTGGTTTGGAATTCGATATCGATAGGAGATAGGGTTTCGGTTGCAGTGGTGTTATTGTAGAAGTTCACCGCATGTTTATGTACCACTACCTATGTATGTTTCATATATCGAGA
>NC_046664.1:32587841-32602193 GCF_010883055.1 Belonocnema kinseyi | reverse complement strand
TGTAGCATATACACATGCATTCGGATGAGCATATATAGATGTACATACGCATATATGTATATATGTATATATGTATATTTGTACATTTGCAGAAGAAAACATGATAGTGTGGGAGCTGAGAATGGGGTTTACATATTGCAAGCGTTCCGCACTGGTATACATAATGTACATAGATACCAGATGCATCTTTTAGAACGACTGCATGCGACGTTTCTTTGGACCAACATCCGTCGATCTGTCAAGCAAACTCACGGATCTCGGATACAGGGGCGTATATCATATTCGGCACATCCTGTTTTGCTATATCAAAATTAAGACCCCTTTTATTTGTATACTTACACGAGGGGCCAATATCAAACTAATAAAAGGGTTCAAACTTCACTCTTCACTAAAGATAATTAACTCACGCTGTCCAAAGTCAGTAAATTGTCAGTACAATTATTGAACTGTATCCTAGAACTGGATACACAATATTTTGTTAGATTCGGGTGTATTAAATAGGATTCATTGATTTTCTTTATTTCGAAGTTATTTTTTATTAAATAAGAAAAAAATATGTTAAAGAAATGGTTTCTTTAATAAAAGACAAATTTTTATTTTAGTGTAAAGTAAGGGGGGCATCCACAAAATATAAAGGTGTTTTTCTCAAGTTTTCAGCCCCCCCCCCCCCCCCCCCCCCCCCCCCATGTAAGATACGACCAGGTTTGGTTCGACCCCTTGCCCCTCCTTTATCCAAAATCTTATTAAGATATTATAAGCTTAGGGATTATAACTTTAGTTTTTAGAAGATAAAACACAGGCTCACAAAAAAAAATTATCTGCACGAGACAAGTGAATAGATTATCCTTATGGATTTTGGACCGCTGAATCCGAATCTGGCCTCAGAATTTCTGCAACACGTCTCAGTTTTCTCCTAGGTATAGAAAATAGGGGAAAACCTAGGGATATTGATTGAAACAAATTTTTTGGATTTAAACAAAAATTTCTATTTTATTAAACAATGGATTTGTTTAAAATGTATTAATTTGAATTCCAGTGGCACTAACCTGAAATCTAAATTGGTTGATCCATTCATTACTTTGATGGCGTTGATCTTTTTTATAGAGCGTGGTGTGATGCTAATGGTTTTGGCTTACTGGAAAATGAAACATTAATTAGAAAATGAGGCTTTAATTAACAAAAAACATGTCATCGTGTTTATAAATAATTTGTATTAAGAATGGTCAATTTAAAATTCAAGTATAAAAAAGATTTATTCTTCTTCCAGAAAATATATAATTGATTAAAAAAAACATTAAATGTGGACAAGAACTTTACTTTAACAAAAGATTTATTTAAACGAAAATTTACCCGAAACAAATAAATAAAGACAAACAAAAAATTCCTTTGAATCAAGCAAACGTTTGTTTGACCCTATAGCATATGTCTTGAGTTTGCCTCCAAGACGTCGATGTCTGGCTGTGTCTTAAAACTAAGATTAGACATAAGATTATGTCTTACTTTTATGGTCTTAGCATGTTGATTTTAAGTCGGCGTAAACTTGTCTCAAGGCGACCCTTTTTGGATTCAGAAATAAGAATTTTAACAAATGCGAAGAATTAAATTTTAAGGTTGAAAAATGTGTAATTATGATATTGTATATGTACATATACACAGGGTGTTTCTTTTGTCTTTATTTTCGAAGGGGAAAAGTGACCCCGTAAAAGTTCACTCCACACTTAACCCATTGGGAACGAGAGGAGGATAACTTCAAAATTTCAAATGGCAACCTATATTTTTTATTACAGATTTAGATTCTTCATCACAGTATACGTAAGTTTCATCTTAATTATTTGATTCAAAGAAGAGTTTTGGAACTTTGATGGGTTAATCGAAAATATAATCCAATCCCAATTATTGTCCGATTATAACTTGAAAGCGTCAGGGCATGCTTTCCACCAAAATATCGGTCATATTGCAGGGTAAGGATCTCCAAAGCAGGTCTCAAAGCAACTTTTCATGTTGAAAACACCCTTTCCCTGAAGCTTCTGCTTCATTGTAAACAAATATTTTCTTGAGATTTGCATCTGCGGTTTGTGAGGGTCAGTTCTATACATTGATCCCATTTTCCTTTTTCCACTGACTGTAATGACAGTGGCGGTGTTTTAGGTCGTTGTTTTCCTGAAGTATCCATTCTTTGTTTCCTTGCTCCAATCACATCTCTGTGGACTTTATCAAAGCATTTTGGTAGATTTTAAGCATTCTTCCGGCGTTCAGGTTGTCAGTGAACACGCGCATTGCGCCAAAACCCAGGTTGCAGAATGATAAACTTTCGCCAACGATAAACTTTCGCCAAATAGCATGTAAACTTTGGGGGAAATTTTACATGTAACAAAATTTAACTTTAGTGTTTTCTGTGATATTATCAAAATATTACCCTAAATATCCCTAGGGTTCCCCATATTTTCTGCATCAAGGGGAAAACTGAGATGTGTAAGAGAAATTCTGATACCAGATTCGGATTCAGCGGCTCAAAATCCATAAGGGTAGCCTAGTCACTTGACTCGTGCAGACACCTTTTTTTTGTGGGCCTGCGTAATTAGTGTTCTGCCTTACAAACGTATCATTTTATCATTTCTTGTGCGCAGTGAGTTTGTAATGTGCAGTGTAAAATTAACTTTTTCTGGCATATGCATTAAAAAGTCGTTTTTTCTCTTATAACTCTTATAAGGACCACTCCATCCACCTTAAACTCGACGTATAGGACAATAGCCTAGCTAAAGGAGGCTGCCGGACGACAGAGTGGGTGAGGCTCTTTGCTGACGTTGCTGTGCAAAGAGGTGCTCGTCATTCACTGTGCGTTTGGACACGCCTGGCACCTGAAAGGTATATTTGCAGAATAATGAAAAACATGAAATAAAAATTACTACCAAACCAATCTACTTTTTAAAAATCATTAAAATTATATAAACTGAGTATTGTTTCATATTTGCAATGCTCTCATACATAGTTTACATTTTTATAAATGGTTACAAATTAATGTCTTTAGTTGACAATTCGTGTTCTTGGTAGCAAGTTAATATTCTTGGTAGAAAATCCATCTGTTTTGTTGGAAATTAAACTTTCGGATGGAAAATTAATTTTTTTATTCGAAGATTAATCATTTTAGTTGAAAATTCATTTCTTTGTTTCCAAATAAACTGTTTTGACTGAAAACTGAAATATTCCTTCTTTTAGTTGAAATTTTATGTCATTCAGATGGAAATTATGGCAAATATCTGTTTGAAAATTCGTATTTTTTGGCAACAAATTAATCTGCGTAGTTGTAGATTCTTTATTTTAATTTAAAATTCATTTCTTTAAATTCATAATTTATCGATATAACTCTTAAGACGAAACATGTGTTCATTGTACAATGTAAATATTGAATCAAAGATTAGAGTGAGCTCATTCTGTAATTTACTAGAAAACGAGTCACTTTTTCCATATAATGTTTTTACAGCACAAAGAAATTAATTCTGAAAATAGTGAAAATTGCGAATTAATAACAAAACGACTTAGATGTATATGTATAATTGTGATATACTTTCGCATGTTTCTTATCAAACTCATGAGTCATGTAAGTCTGGTGAACTTGGTAAAAGAAAGTCACGTGCTTCCCTGCTGATCACCTACTAACGACTTTTGAGCCTCTTGGACTCATTCATAGAAACCATGCCTGACTCAAGGTACTTACCACTCATGGAGTACTACCACATAATTCTTTCATGTGTCACGTGAATGGAAATTATGTAATCTGGTATGCCCTCTCCATACTAAACCTTTCAAGAATGCTCAGAGTCAAACTTGAAACAAATTCCAAGCTGTTTCTAGGATTTTCTGGTAAAAAAATACATTTTTCCCGTTTGACTTTTAAATAATAATAATTACTCAACAATATTTGCTTTATTATGTAAATTTTGAAAATCAATCAAGATTTTGTAGCACCGAGGTAAAATATATAATTTTGCAGAAATTGCTGATCTAAGTTAAATCATTGTAAAAGTGATTGCATACCAAACAGCTCTGCACTCACCACTAAATCGTTAAATTTTCAAACAAAAGAGACAAATTTTCAGAAAAAAGTTTAAAGTTTAATCAAATAGTTTTTATTGGAAATGCATCTTTTATGGTTGAAAATTAATTCTTTTTATTCAAAAATTCTACTATTATATTTTTGGTTCAGAATGATTACTTTTTTATTAAAAATTCTATTATTTGGTTAAAAACTTAACTATATTGTTGAAAAGTCAACTATTTTCTTAAAAAGTCAAATTTTTTAGTCGAAAATTCCACTGTTTGATTTAATATTTGTCTTTTATAGGACAGAAAAGACTTCTTCTATAAAAAGAATTAATTTTCAACTATCAAGACAAATTTTCAATAACAGATATGACTTTTTATTTAAAGATGAAGTTTGAATCCAAAAGGACGGATTTTCTATTCAAAAACACGATTTTTCAACAATAGAGTTGAATTTTTAACTCTAAAAGATGACTTTTTAAGAAAATTTCCTTGCGAATTTCAAAAAAAGAACTAAATTTTCAAATAAAGACTGTTTAACCAAAAGAGATTAATTCTGAACCAAAAATTTTCTATTCAAAAACGCTAAAGAAGGTGACTTTTTTATCAAAAGATGAATTTTCAACAAAACAATTAAATTTTTATGCAAATAGTAAAATTTTTTAAAATTCATTCTGAATCAAAAATATGATAGTAGACTTCTCAATTAAAAAGAATCAACTTTGGACAATACAAGACGAATTTTTTAACCAAAATGACGGATTTTGTATTTAAAAAGACGAAATTTCAACAAAACAGTTTAATTTGTTACCAAAAAAGATGTCTTTTTAACAAAATAGTTGAATTTTTCTAAAAAAAAAAAATTAATTTTTTAACCAAATAGTAGAATTTTAAACAAAAAATATAATAGTAGTCTTTTAAATAAACCGAACGGAGAACATAATAAAGAATTTTAATTATAAAAAATTAACATCCAACAAAAAATAGTTGGATTTTCTCATTGGGTTCTATTAATTCAGTTCTCGTTTGAGCAGAAAAAAAAGGAAAAAAGGTGGAATTTCCTTGAAAATAGGAGGAAAAAGAGTAATTATTTTTTAAAAACATAAAATAATAATGCAATCATCTAGAATCATCTGCAATTACGTCGCAAGGTGTTATAATTGTAAATCTTCGAACATTCAAAATCACACAAATGTGACCTCTCAACGTGAATGAAGAAGTGAAAGAAGCAAAACAATATTCACTACCTGAAAAATCTAAGGATAACTGAACTCTCGGCTGAAATAACGTTGTATCAACACATTTTTTGTATCGATGGAGTTCTATGTATATCAGCTTTTGTTTTAACTGTTTCTCTATTCCGCGGAAGCGCGGTGATCGACAATTCGAAAATTGAATGGAGAAATACGTGTCAAAATAGTCAAGGTTATACACTTCGAAAATGTACCTTTCTAAGTCTAAAATTAAAGTTTTTTTTTAACCAAGATAAAAAAATAAAACTAAATTTATTATAATTGCACGCAGAAAGAATAAATAGGCTAGAAAGGCTGGAGTATAACGTCAAGAACCGGTAATATGAAATATAATATTCAAAAATAATACAAAAAATAAATGACTGATAAGTAATTATCAGGAATCGTACTAAAAAATACTGTTTAAATTATTTTCATAATAAACTAAAAATAAAACTTTAAATTACAATTCCACGAATAATTGTGTATTTTTCTTTCCTTTCTTTGAATGAAAAGACAAGAAACTATATTTGTATTTTTTGCAACATGTGCAGGACCGAATTTTTGAATGATCTAACCTAATTATATTGATGTTTATTAATTGCAATTTGTCGAATTTAATTTTCAAATTTTTGATCGACACTCTTAAAAGCGAATGTAATTTTATATTCTTATCCTTCAAAAATTCTAAATTAGATTTTGTGATAGATGCAAAATAAATGGAAATAAATAAACTCGACTATTTTGACATTTCATTCCGAAATCAATTTTTAAATTTTCGATCTCAGCGCTTCCGCGGAATAGAGCAACAGTTAAAATAAAAACTCATAATACATAGAAGTCTATGGAAACAAAATATGTGTTCATACAACGTTATTTCAGCTGTGGCTTCAATTATGAGCTGGCCTTCGAAAGATTTGACGAACGGAGAACACAAAACAGAAGAATGTTCGGACAGTGGTCATCATTATCAAAAAACGTTTACTTCATACGACTTTCTCGGACCATTTCGGTAAAGGGCTTCTAACGCTGACTTTTCAGGGGGGCACTATAGTTTCATAACATGGTGGTTTCGAGAAAAAATCATTCATCACTCGCAGGGTTACACAAGGTGATTACTTCGGCCATGGTTTTAATACTCGTCCTACGAACATTGACCTCCATGTGGAGGTCAGAAATAATTACTTGTGATGTAATATAGTATAAATTTCAAAAGATAGAACATAATTTTTCTGGAAAAAAAAGTTTTAAAAAATGGCTAAACTCTCTTCTGCTACTAAAATGTTTTTTTTTAATGTATATTTATTCCCAGACTTATCCTGATCTGAAAACGGGTTCCTTATTTTGATCTCTACATCAGAAACTTTGTGGTGCCTTTCCGCTTTTTTATCATCGCTCCCGGTACACGTCGGAACTCTGGGAAAAGTAAAATGAAAGTTAAAACGAGAGCCGAAACGCTGCTCAAAGATCGATAAGACGACGTTAGCTGTATAGATTAGAACGACTCAATTTTAAACTTTCATCTTCTGTCACCTCATCTTTTCATTGGAAACTGGACATTGCCGCCTTTAAGTTAATAAGGAAACTTAGGTTGATTCTTATTGTTATCAGTTAAATTGTAAATTGAATACACAATATCCGCTTCTGTGGTTTTTATATTAAAAATATGATTTTCAAATTAGTTAACTCCAGAAAAGAGATTCAGACATTTCTTTAATTGACCTATAAATTGCAAATTAGTAGTTACAAGTTTTCTAACAATAAAGCCTAATTTTTTCAAAAGACATTTTATTCTAGTTAACAGAAAGAATGTTATTTTTTGTTATTTAATATTTAATCCTGTCTATAATATTTCCTAAAATAAATGTTTCCTTTGCTCATAAGGTATCTTCTCTTCAGGGAAAATTTGTATTTCCTCAATCAGGGTGGCAAAATATCAGGGAAATCCTTTAAGTCAGGAAATAGTCATTGAACTTCAATAGTCAGGGAAAGTCAGGGACTTTGAAAAAAAGGTGTACAAGTCCGGGAATTTATGGGGCCCTTTAAAAAAATATCAAGGACAATAAATTCAAATTTTGTATTTAAAATTGTTTGATTACATTCATCAAAGATTCTATGTTGAAAATGTAACAAGATTGAAATTCTGGTTTCTGAATGAAAGGGAAAATGAAAAATTCGTCAGGGAAAAATTAGGAAATTTTGAAAATGAAGTTTTGGGACTACCATTATATAATATTCTTGTAAGTAATTTATTTACCTTGTTTTATTATTTCTTATTTTTGCTGTTATTTTCTTCTGGTGATTATATTTTTAGTTAAAACTTCGATAATTTTGTTGAAAATTAAACAATTTCCTTTGACAGTCTTAGTTTAGCTGAAAATTGATTTTTTTGGGCCGAAAATTTACCTTTTTTGGTGGAAAATTAACTTTTCGTTGAAAATTCAACTGAAATCTTCCTTGGTTGAAAATTCGTTTTTATGGTTTAAAAATGCATCTATTTCAATAGAAAATTCGTGAGAAAGTTCTTCATCTTTTTGGATAAAAATGCAACTGCTTGACTGAGGATTCCACTATTTTCCTGAAAATTCGTCTTCATTATTGAGTTCGTCTCTTTTTGATTGAAAATTAAATTCTTTTATGGTTAAAATATATCAACTGTTATATTATTCCTTGAAAATTCATCTTTTGTGGTTGAAAATTGAAGTGCTTCGTTGCAAGTTCAACCATTTTGTTAAAAACTAATTTTTTGTTGAAAATTCATCATTTTAGTTGAAAATGTATCGCTTTGGTTAAAAATGAGTTGTCTTTTTATTAAAAATTAATTGTTTTAACTGAAGATTTAATTTTTCCATTTTTGGTGAAAAATCATTTTTTTACTTGAAAATTCAGTCTTTTTTGTTGGAAAATTCAATAATTTTAGTCGAAATTAATTTCTTTGGTTAAAAATTTGACTTTTTTAAATTAATTTTTTCCATCTCATCATTTATGATTGAGAAAGTATTTGAATTGTCGGAAATTTGACATCACACTTTTTCAACGGATCTCCACGTTTCGAGACCCCCTGAATCCGAAAATCAGGTTTTCACGATGGCGTCTGTCTGTCTGTCCGGCCGTCCGTAAACACGATAACTCGAAAAAATGAACGAATCAAATTCATCTTTGGCACACTTTCTTTAGGTCCTAAAAGAAAGGACGAGTTCGCGAACCAGCCATTTTTGATAAAAATTCAAAAAGTGAGCGCATTTTGAAAATTTTTGAGACTTTTTTCGATAAAAAGAAAATTCTCAGAGTTATAGCGTATTCAAAATTTTTTTAATTAAACGAAAATCAAAATTTGAAGCCGAAAAACGCACGATATGAAAAAAGTCAAGAGAAAAAAAACATTTATTTTTGAAAGCCCTACAAGATTATCATAACCAATTTTTGGATTTTCTTCAAAAATCGAAAATTCAAATTTTGATTGCACAAAAAATAATGGAAAATAAAAAATTCAATTTTGTGGACAAACTATGTAGGATACGAAAAAAGATTAATTAACAAAAATGGTTATCCCAAAAAAGATCTATAACTTCGTTAAGAATCACTTCTTGATAGGACGCGTACTTTTTTTATATTCGTCAAAAATAACGTTGAAAAAAAAAAAAATAAAAATGTGTGGAAAAACGACGAAAGTTACCAGAAAAAAATCCAACAAAACCCGTTTACAAATGTCTGTCGGAAGACGAAACCACAGCGCGAATGGCACGATGAGAATGTGTACCTCAAAGCATACAGAGCTATGAGAAACTTAATCTTTGACTATACTTAATTAAGTAGACAATTCAGAATATGAAGACGCATATAAATACTGCCATCTAAAAGAGATCTTTTTGATAAAGTTTTTTTCAAGCATTCCAAATGCAAAGAATAAATATCCGAGCGCGAAGCGCGAGATTCAACCGTCACGCGCCCTAGGCGCGCTCAAACTTACGAGAAAAGCGAGCCGCGCGCGTAGCGCACGATGAGAATGTGCCCGCGAAGCGGGCAGATTTTTTAATGAAAATTTAACTTTTTCATTTTTGGAAGAAAATTGATCTTTTTTAGATAAAAATTCAACTTTTTGTTTGAAAATTTTTGTACTTTGGTGAAAATTCACTTTTTTATTTTCAAAATTCATCAACGAAACATTTCTTTAACAATTTATCTTTGTTTGTTGAAAATTCCACTATTTATTTGAAAAGTAAATTTTTTTAAATTCAACTCTTTTTGGTTAATAATTTAACTATTTGTTAAATTCAACTATTTTTTTAATTCATCTTTTCTGGACGAAAATTCAACTGTTTTTGTTAAATATTCGTCTATTTGGACTGAAATTCTTATTCCTTTTGGATTGAAAATTCAACTTGTTTTGCGTTAAAAATTGAAAAAGTTGGTTAAAAGTTCAACAGTTTGTCTAAAAATGCAACTATTTGATTGAGAATTTAACTATTTTGTTAAAAAGTCATCGTTTGGTCAAAAGATACACTTTTTTGTTGAAAATTTTTCCTTCCTTAATTGAAATTTTATCTTTCAATAAAAATCATATTTATTTATTTATTTTAATAAATAAATGAATTTGAAGTTTTTTCTGAACTTGCTTTATTTTTTTATAAAATATTCTATGTTAAAAATGTTACAAGATTAAAAGTCTGTTCATTAAATATTAATGGCTAGAGAAAATGAAAAATTAATGTATTAATATATTGGAAAAAGAATAAAAGGTTATTCTAGGAAGAAAATTGTGCCGAGCTGAGTCTTGTGGGACGCAACGTTTATGTCTAACTCTAACATCACATCAAGAGAACTTTTATCTATTTACTTTTTCTATTACTCACTCCACTTGACTGTTTCCGATGAGTCTTTTTATGGAGTTTGTATGTATAGAGAAAGGTCAGCAGATTGAAATTCTTTTGGCATCGTTATCTTCTCTTAAAGAAAGACGAAACGTAGCAACGGATGTGTCCTTTGGGAACTGAAAACTGAGAACCACTGTATATAGGAGAAGTCGATATGTATCTGAACCCTGAACCTTCTTCTAATATCCTTTTCTCAAGTTACAGAAAAGACTTTCCATAAATTCTTTAACTGGAGTCATATTTCTAGGTCGGTCCCCCAGAGGCGAGCCATGGCGATCCTAGATCACCTACAGCTACAGTCCTAGATTGTGAATTTCGACACCTGAGGCTTCACATCAATCTGAGTATAAATCTTCTGTAGTTGACAAATTTTTTAATGAAAACAGGTGCAGATGTAGGATATTATGTCAGCTCAAATTAAATAAATAAAGAGTTGATAATTCTTGTATACAATAAGACACAATCTCCATCAGTTCGTTCAAGTTTTCTGAATATGACACAGAAAAAACTAGGTGTACGAAACGTTACAGGTAATCGTTCAAGCAGGGCAATAGTAAGCTAAGTACTCCAAACAGAGGTAAACTTTCTGTGGTTACATGTCTGTAACGTACTGCCTCCAGCGGAATCCGAAGGAGATATCTTCGATTCACCACGGAAAGTTTACCTCAGTTTGGTTTACTCAGCTCGCGTTTAATCTGCTTGACCGATTACCTGCAACGTTTCATACCCCCAGTTTTTTCTGTTTATTTGCTTTTAGGTACATTTTCTTGACACAAGACAAATTTTTTGGATCATAAAATTATTGCATCGTTCGTATTTGCATCGATAGTTAACACTCTGACTTAAGATGTACCCTCCATATCGCGGTGCAGTGTATCAAACGAGGCTTTACCCTCCATATCGCAGTCTAAGATGTTCACACATAAAAAAATATACCCCCCGCGCGGGCACATTCTCGTAGCGCGCTGCACGCTTGGCGCTTCGCGCCAAGTTTGAGCGCGTCTCAAGCGCGCGGGTAGGTTCCCGCGCTTCGCATTCGTGTCCGTACGTTTAATGCGTACACTTTAACTACAGTTGTTCAAGTATCATAAATATTATAACGTAAATCGAACACTGTGATTTAAACTTCTGAGGAATTACAGCCACAAATTGTAACTGCATTTTTTTCGGTTTGTTTTTAAGAAAGATTCTCAAAGCACCTACGGCTTTGACGATCACATTCCCATTATGAAACTCGCGCTTTGCGCTCGATAATTTGTGCCCAATTGAAAAACTTTGCAAGATAATTTTTAAATCTTGTTAAAAAATACTGAAAACTTACGGATCTCTTAAAAACAAAAATTGCATACTTTTTAAAATGATCCAACTTTTGGAACTTTTGTCTAATTAAAAAATGTCATGAGAATAGTTTCGAAAGAGATATATTTTATATCTAGTAGAAACTTATATTGATATTTCTTAAACTATTAACATTTTTTTTTCCTTTTTTTGAAAATTTACAAAATGTTGAAAAGCATATAACTTTATGAAGTTTTATCGAATTTAAGAATATTATTAGGATAATTTGCAAAGTCTTTTTGCCGTGTACCAGAAAATTTGACAAAAATTTCTAAAACTCATAAAAAAATTGTTTTCAAATTTTGAAAAATCTCTAACTATTTGAATTTTCGTCTAATCAAAAACTTAACTGAGATAGTTTCTAAATATATTTAATATCTAGTTACGAATTAAAATGAAATTTCCGAATCTATCAGTAACATATTTTTTTTTAATTTTTCTGAACATCTTCAAAAATTGTTCAGTGACATCTTTACTAGTTTTTTAACAGATGTCGGATTTAATTGACCCAAATATTAAAATTGTTTGAAGAAATTTTGCATTGCCATTAGGGTCTTATGAAAATACTTTATAAAACATGCATTTCTTAAATTATTAGATTGGCAAAAAATGTGGAACGCATCACGATTTTGCGTGTCATCCTTGCGCAGGGACCATACTAATCTTCTCTGTATCGTTCCATACTCGCTTCGGCGGTACATATACTAAAATTGGAACGATACAGAGAATATTAGCATGGCCCCTGCGCAAAGATGACACGCAAAATCGTGAAGCGTTCCACATTTTTTGCCAATCTAATAATTTGAGAAATGCATGTTTTATAATTAAGTATTTTCATAAGACCCTAATGCCAATGAAAAATTTCTTCAAACATTTTCAAAAATTTTCAAAAGTATATAACTTTTCTAATCTTGATCGAATTTGAAAATTGTATTTGAATAATTTGCAAGTCTTCTACCCACTTATAAGAAACTTTGACAAAAATTCAAAAAAATTCAAATTTTGAAAATTATCTAAATTTTTTTACTTTGGTTGGAAATATCGGCTTAATAAACTTAATTTTCATTTTGGGAGCCTTAAAAATTATATCAAAGGCTCACTCGATTGGACAATTCCTTCAAAAGTCAGTGTGGCTACAACATTCAGGTAACCATACATACAGACATACAGACAGACAGACAGACATACAAACCGAAATACAGACATAAATACAGGTATACAGACATACAAACCGACATACACCGACAAAATTTCATGATTTTCGGATTCTGTGAGTGTCGAAACTTGAAGATCCGTTAAAAGCCAGAGATCGAAAATTTGGACGATTACATTCTACTCTCAGGAATGAGAACGTAAAAATCTGCTGGCTGTGCGGGCACATTCTCATCGCTCAAAAGTTTGAGCTTATTACACAATAAAGTACAAATTAAATTCTGATGATTACTTTAATATTTGTTTCTTATTTTGCATTACATTTTATTCTTAGCCACTCTGAAAAATTGATATCATAGTATTGCTTTTTCATCAATTTAATTTGTTTATTTTCAATCTTATTTTTTACGATTCAAACTAAAAATGCGTGTCGTAGCGTAAGCTGGTTGTATGAAAATTGGTATACTTTTAATATATTTTTATAACCAGAGTTTATAACAAACTTGTACATATTTTTTGATTAAACAACTTTTGTATTTAAATTTTTTTCGTCTCTTGTGTCGTTTTTCCTCAAATTTAATTTTTACATTCTCGATCATGAGAGTGTAATGTAATCGTCAAAATTTTCGATCTCTGGTTTGCAACGGATCTTTAAGTTTTTGGCCCGCACAGAATTCGAAAATCATAAAATTTGATCGGTGTCTGTCTGTTTGACAGTCTGTCTCTATGCCTGTCTGTATATATGTATGTTTGTGTGTAATATAATTTTTTTTCAATGTTATTTTTTATGACTAAAAACAAAACTACCCGTCCTATTGAAAGGAGATTAATGACAAATTTGTAGATCTTTTCAGATCGCGGAATTTTAGTTAATTCATTGTTTTTCGTATCTTGCATAGTTTTACCGCAAAATGGAATTTTTAATTATATTATTATTTGTCGTAGGATCAAAATTTTAATTTTTAACTTTTGGACAAAATTAAAAATGTTGTTATGATAATCTTTAGGGCTTTCAAAAATCAACATATTTCTTCTCTTTACTTTTTTTCATATAATGCGTTCTTTGGCTTAAAATGTTTTTTTGTTTTGTTTGAAATGCTATAAATCTGATCATTTTCTTTTTATCGTAAAATGTCATTAGGATAAATTGTTCAAGTTTCCGAGAACTATGTATGGCCTTACGTAGAATTTTTAAATCTTAAACAAAATATTTTACAAAAATCGTTCTTTCTTTTTAGTCCTTAAGAAAGTGTATTAAAGCAGAATCCAATCAGATCAATCTTTCGAATGTTATCGTGCCTACATGATACAGACGGATTACCATCAATCATACATGTTCCATTTTATCAATAAATTACTTTTCCTTTTCTCTACTCGTACCATACTTATGTCTATAAATAGACGTGTTTCAATCGTATGTGGCCCAATGAATTTAATGTACCAACACAGACTTTACCCTCCATATCGTGGTCTATAAAATGTCTTCGCATCTGACACAGGCTTCACCCTCCATATTTCGGCCTGAGAGGTTTACACATCTAACAAGACTTTACCCTCCATTTCGTGGCCTATAACATTTTTGACATACCAGGCGTATACATATGAAACCGGTATTTTTCAAGAAAAAAACACATTTATTTCAAGAGAATGATAACAAATATTTTATTCAAAGTATGCACCCTCGCTGGCTACACATTTTGTCCACCTCTCAGGCA
>NC_046664.1:32585051-32587741 GCF_010883055.1 Belonocnema kinseyi | reverse complement strand
TACGCCAATTAGCACAAATGGTAAGTTCCGACAGTGCCTACAAGTGTGCCTACTGGCCGCTAGATGGCAATACCGGTTTCATATGTATACACCTGGTATCTTGGACAGGCTTTACTTTCCATATTTCGATCTGAGATTTTTACACATAAATTATTTTTTTTAATTGATATATTCACGTGAGTGTGAATGTGGATAGGAGAGAATACTGAATAATAATAAGCAACTATATACGGTTCTCAGACTTAGAATCGTCCCTGATATCGTGGGCTAACGGCGTTTAGGCGCCCACCATGTGGAATTATTGTAGATTGTACTGAGTGAGAGACGGACGATCTGACGATGACCTCGCATTAACCACGCAAGGAAGGGCAATTGCCATTTCCAGCTTCGTGCCGAAAGCCCATTAATCGAATGATGGGCCCCTCATTTTTATGTGTTCTACATGCAAAGTCAGCGGGGTACCTCTCGGGCACCTCATCTAACTGTGAATGTGAATGTCAGGGGTGCATAATTTGCTCTACATTGTTGCGATAAACCAACCATGTAATCATTCCGCAATATGACGTCAAAAATTATGCACCTATCGTGTACATTGTACATTATACATTTTCGTTCGCATAAACTGTCGCACACCCATCACTAACACGGGGGATCAACATCCTTCGGAATTTTATTTTCAATTCCCGGTTATAACAGGCGGTATCGTTCCGAGTTTGTGACTGGAAGGTCGGTCTCGATTCCTGCTACAGACATTTTTTGTCAATTTTTTGTCATTTAGTTTTTTTATTGTAAATGAATATTAAATTCATTTGAATAAAGCAAAAAAAATCATTTTTGGGATACGTAGCCCTCGGCAAAAACAGTTATAGTTTCGGCCTTGTGTGTGCGACCGACAATTACCTAGGTAATTGTTGGTCGTGGCGAAGCCGAGTTTGATAAACATGTGATTTGAAGCATTTCTTTTTTACTGGCCGAGGTGTGTATACTATTTTTTTGCTCGACCGTGCCGGAAAGCAGCAACTTCGTTTCGCGCAGCGGCCGCGAAGTTGCGCATTCCGGCCGATGGGCATACAAATATTTTTCACATAGTTTTAAACAATTTACAAGAACGAAAAACAAGGTAGAAGTATTCTTGAACTTTATTTGACATTAAGAAACCTTGAAACCATTTTGTTTTTTAAGGGAATGAATTTTATAAATACACAATTTGAAAAAAAACACCGCCTTTTTACACACTAAATATAATTGTAACTAATCAACAAATTTATTTGCTGAAAATAACATCTATGTAGTTTTTTGGTCGCTGATTACAAATTTTGAATCAAAATTCTTACACTCAAAACGGCGGATCCAGTATGATCGTCAGGGTTTATTTGTGTAGCTGATTACGAAGCTGAAGTCAGAATTTCAAAATTCAAAATAGCGTATTCAATATGACGGAGAAACAATAAAAATAAGTATTGTATCCGCCATTTAGAATTTTGGATTTTTTACTGCAGATCCGTATTGAAAGACTCAAAAAATCTTGAGGACCCATTTTGAAGGCACGCTGATTTTTTAATTTTCTGGTCATATATTGGATCCACAATTTAGAATAAAATTGTGGAATTTTAATTTCAAATTCGTAATCAGCGAACCTAAAAACCTGCCTTGCATGAAGTTCCAAGCCATTCGTACAAGGAAAAATGCATGCTTCAAAGAGTTAAAACTTTAATTTTGGGAGTCGAATTTTTTCAATTTTTTTCAACATTGGGTATTGCAGATAAAAAAATTAATTTTAGATATTTTCAGATATATGTTCGGGAAAAAAATGAATGAAGAGTTTTAAAATTAAGAAAGGCAGCTGAATTCATTAAAAAAAGTTGTATAATTTATTATATTTATATCAAATGTATGCGGAATTCTCAATCGAGTTGATAAAGGTACTTTTTTAATTATCAAAAATGAAAGAACAAAACTAAAATATGCCCAGATTGTAGAATATGATAGAAATTTTATAGGCCTATTAAGCCAATTTATTTTTTGACAAGATACGAAGAAAGTTCGTGACTCAGGTCCTTAAAATAGTTACCTTATTATCGTCAACACACAAAATAAAAAAACCATCAAAAGTTTGTGAAATAGAACCTCACGTGTTAAATCAACTCACCTCACCAACAAAAGGGAAGATCGAGCCTTGTATTAAATTTTTCCACGAAGCTCATTTTAAGCAATCATCAAGACATGATATTAAATTGTTGCAGAAAATGTGGTTTTCAATGTGTTAAAGTGCTCGAGGCGAATTCTTAAGGTGCATATCGGACAAAATGTGCATTTTGCGGTATATATAAAGGTAGGTACATATCTTCAAGTTATGCAATTCGCATCGTATCTGGAAATGCGAGCAAATTGAATTCTTCAATCTTCCTAGAGATCCAACTACCGCACATTATAACGGTCCGAGAGAACAAGAGTCGATATATTTTATGATCAGGTATATAAATTATACACTCAAAAAAATGTAGAACGTTTTAAGATTGTAATCCAAGGTTCATGGGTGATAAATTTCATTTCTAAAAAACTCATGAATTTTATATTCTTCTGAATACAGTCAAAAATGTACTGGCTACTCAACAATGCGCAGCCATTTTTATTCATTTTGATAAAATTATCTTACAAAAAAATATGCAATCTGAATCTCCAATTAATAT
>NC_046664.1:32583214-32584951 GCF_010883055.1 Belonocnema kinseyi | reverse complement strand
AAAAACCATATCCTATCTTGTTTTAAATACTGTATAGGCAATATATAAAAAAATTAAGTTTGCAGAAAAAACTGGGGTTATTCGTTGCAGGTAATCGTTCAAGCAGGGTAATAATTAGCTGATTACTCCCAACTGAGGTAAACTTCATGTGGTTATAAGCCTGTAACGTGCTGCGTCTAGCGAAGTCGGCCGAAGATATCTGCGATTCACTGAGGCAAACTTTCCTTGGTCATAGGCTTATAACGTACTGCCTCTAGCGGAGTCCGCCGTAAATATCTGCGATTCACCATGGAAAGTTTACGTCAGTTTGGAGTACCCACCTCGCGTTTATCCTGCTTGACCGATCACTTGTTCCATTTCGTACCCTCAGTTTTTTGTGCTTTCACTCTTCTGTTTGTTGGAAATAATTATCCACCTGGATACATGGAATTGTTTCTTCTTCATTCTTCATTCATTTATTCTTTAACTTACAGAATTGTTTTTGAGTTACAGTGAACTCTGAATTCAGGCCTGCCGGATTCAGACAGTTCATTTGAAGAGGAAGGCATATACGAGTTTCGAATAAGCACGGTGACGAGCTCACTTCGAGTAGCAGTGGGGCTCCGATACTTCAGACCAACTGAACCCGGTGGGACTGATTCACTCATCGGATTATTTTGTGAGATCAAATCAGCCTGTCTTTGACATTGACAACAGCGCCATCTGACACACAAATATATATCGGCTACTAGTATCTCGAAGTTATTAGAGCAATCTGAATGAAAAAAGAGCATTGAATATTAATTCATTTTCATCAAAAATGTTTTACTACGGGTTAAAATTAATTATTTACTATGAGATTTCATGTTTTTATTTAATTCAAATTCAAATTTCTTCTGAGATCGTCGCGCTGTCATAGCTACCTAATGGGCTTCACAATTAGTCAAAGAAAACAAAAACACTTTAAGTGTTTACGTGCAGTGTTTTGATGAAAATAGTTCTCTCAAGAAAATAGATTTTCGTTTTTTTTTCTATTGTACTTAAAGGCCATTTTGTACCGCAAATCTTGGTGTTCCGTAATTCATTTTCCCTCTATTATTATATAATATTGAAGAATATTCAATAAAAGTGATTTGATGGATTTTTATTAAATTTTCCAGAATAGTATTAAATCAGAGTAGCTGTAGGTCAGGAAAAACCTTGAAATTAAAAAAAAAGTCACGACATTTTGTTGGTCAGGAAAAAGAGAGAGATTTAGAAAAAAAATGGCAAACCCCAGGGATTTAACCCATGGATTATAACCACTAAATTAAAATAATTTGATGGGATTTTCAAAAGAATTTAAAGATTTTTGAGACTTTCTAAAAATTCCAAAGAATTTTCAAGAGCTTACAAACGTTTTAAAGGATTACGAATCTTTTAAAACGAACCCAAAGGATTCAAAATATTTCAGAGTGTTCTGAAAGATGTTAAGGGATTTTCAAGAGAATAAAACATTTTCGAAGAATTTCCAAAGATTTGAAAGATTTTGAGAGATATAAAACAATTTTAATTCATTTTCCAGGATTATAGACAATATTTTCATGTAATTTCACGGAATTTGATATTGTTCTATTGGATTTCAAAGAATTTTTTAGGTTTTCAGGGAATTTTGTTAAATTTCAAAGAATTGTTAAGGGCTTTACAAAATTTCAAGGGATTTCAAATCATTTTAATGGATTTAAAATATTATATTGTATTACATTATATAATATTATA
>NC_046664.1:32580470-32583114 GCF_010883055.1 Belonocnema kinseyi | reverse complement strand
TTATACTATAAGAGCTTTAAAATGTTGTAATTTTTTTCATTTTTGGTTAAAAGTTTGTCTTTTTTTCGTTCCAAATTCAACTATTTGATTGAAAATTTGTATTTGTTAGTTTAAAATTTAATTATTTCGTTGAAAATTCATATCTTTTATTGTATTGAAGAATCGGCTTTCTTCTCGAAAATTAATCTGCTTGTTTGAAGATTCATTTTTTTGGTTGAAAATTCCACTTTTTGTTTGAAAATCAAGTATTCCACTTAAATATTCATCAATTTCATTGAAAAATCATCATTTTGGTTACATATTAAAACAAGTTGATTGAATTTTAAACACCTTCTTTAGCAATTTATCTTTTCGGAATTTATATCTATTTCAGTTGAAAAATTATTCTTTTTTAAAAATTGGAAATAGTATATTCAGTAATCTGAATTTTCCCCTAAACATCAAAATAAGTCTAAACCATCTTTACTTTAAAAGTTTCAAGGAAACTTATATCATTATTTACAGATTCTTGCAATGGAAATAGTAGAGAAACAAGTGTTTTTTATATATCTGCTTAATTAAAACTCATAAGAATCTCTTAAGCCTCTCAAAATTATTATAAAAAATTTGTGAGCTAAAGGTTTCTACTTTTTAAAAACCTATACAAATTTAAAATATTTTATCGCTAAAATCTTAGAATATATTATTTTTAATAAAGTAAAGTATCTAAACTTTATAGGTATAGTTTAAACACTGAAAATATCCTTTTTAATTTTAATCATGTTTATAAAAAGCTAAGTTTTCGTTATGCCTATTTGGACTTTATGTTATGTTTCTTGAAATGAAAAAATTAATTTTTCCTCAAATTTCCGGAGACCTCAGTTTTAATTTATCATAGTATTTAAAACCTTACATTTCTTATAATCCTGAAGTTTGCAGATACTTTTTTTAAATGGCAAAAAAATTGAAGCTTCATCGAGAATTAATCAAAAATGGCGCCGTGCACTTCTTAATAATTGGATAAAATCAGCGACATATATGTCGATGGATAATATCAATAAAAAAACCGGATTAAAAAACAAAAGCATCTCTGTGAACCAACCACACAAAGAAATTTCCTCTTGTGTTAAAAGTATGTATCATTGACACAAATGAAAGTTTCTCTTAAACGAAAGGTTGAGAGTATTTTCATTTGTCTCAAAAAGAATCTTTTTTCTGCAAACATTATCCTTTTGTGACTAACTTCACGCAATCTTGCAGCCAAATAATTCCGTTTAGTTTGTGTAAAGGAGATTTTCGTGTGGTTCGAAACAAAACAAGCAAAAGGACGATGCGTTTGTTTCAAGACAACTTTTTCCCTGAGTGACGTCATGATGTGAACGGAATGTATATTAGCCTCGAGCGGAATGTATTATAGCTCTGCAAACCACTGCAAACACTTATAGATTATTATTAGTATTAATGTGTATTCCTAATTATATTATATTAAATATATTATAATTAGGAATATAAATTAATTTTAAAAACAAATTTTGTTTAATCATAGATATCAATACAAAATTGAGGTACACACTCTACACTTTGAAAGTATTTTGTCCTTAATATCGTTAAAAGGGCAGCAGACGTGTTATAATAGGATTGACAGAAATATATCCGTTGGCTTTTCCCCCCTGTAAAATTCGTGCTTCATTAATAGATCGCGTGCGTATTCGAATCAGTGATAGACGTCTGGAGGGTGGAGCAGTGATTTAGACATTTTGAATTACGATGTAACATTAGCTTGGATATTCATAATAGAGGCTACCGCAGAATAATGTGAGAGAAGAACTTGATGAATGACCGTGGCAAAGGTAACACAATGGGCAGAGCATAATTAAGATAGATCCCACGATATTTATATAAACTATAAACGGTCTTTCCTCTCCATCTTTCTTCTACATTTCATACACACACATAATATCCTTATTTATTACTCTTTTTCTCTTATTATACCTTAGAAAGGTCCCAAGTGCATAATATGGTAACAACCTCAATAGCGAGCCACCTACCTATATTATAGGCCACACCATACAAATTCAGTATTTAAATAAATAATTATTAAAGGTATTAAATCAAGAACAGTCAGTATCGTCAATAAGCACAATTATTTTTAATGAGCTGGCTCACTTTATATTGGTGAACCCTTCTAATTTTACTTACCTTTGTGTTTTAAAATGCTAATCCGATCCGACCCGAAATTATGCAGGGGTTACCTACATCTGATGAAAAATTGTAATACTAAAATGTTATGTTTTTAACAATAAAAAAGAGACATGTGTTCTGCAGTTGTTGTTCTTATAAGCTATTCAAAGGTGTGTTTCAGAATGTTTTTATATGTCATTTAGAAGGTTTTCAAATTGATAGGCAATTTAACATTTCAGTTGCCTTCAAATATATATAGAACCATCCGAAAATTTTCAATTACGAATCTTGGGGGAGCGATCTAGTCTTCGAGACTCGCTGAACTTTCGAGCAGTGCTATAAATTTCAAAAAAGTAAACCACATTTTACGATAGTTCTTTATATTTATACTAACGTCATCAATCACGCGCTATGCACGTGTGCAGTTTCCCAATTTATAGGAAAAACACATTTTTAGTACAAGGTTTGGTAAAAATATGTTATA
>NC_046664.1:32574856-32580370 GCF_010883055.1 Belonocnema kinseyi | reverse complement strand
AGAGAAAATTGAAAAAGATTTCGGAAGATCTCAGATTCGTCAAATCCAAATTTCAACAAACAAGTTAATTTTCAACCTAATAGTTAAATTTTCAACAATAATTGATGAATTCTCAGCGAAAATTGTAATTCATAATTGATATTTCAACCAAAACAGATTAATTTTCAGCCTAACAGTTGTATTTGTACCCAAAAAGACGAGTTTTTAAGCAAAAAGGATTTTTCTGTCAGTTAAGAAAAAAATTACAACCACATTGTGGATTTCCAAGATTGAATTTTAAAACTGAAAATATGAATTTTCAACCAAATAGTTACATTTTCAACTTAAATAATGAATATTTAACAACAGCAGTGAATTTTCAACTAAGAAGTACAATTTTTAGCCAAGTAGCTTAATTTAAAAAGTAAATGTTTTTATTTTAAATTAAGAACAGCTAAATTCATTAACCAAAAAACAATTTTTACAAGTCCAAAGTCCAAAATCGTTAAATTTACGGAAGAAAACGACAAAATTCCAACAAAACCCATTTAATTTTCAATAAAATAGTTTTCAAATATATTTAATCTCTTCAAAACTTCTAAAATTCCTAAATATCCTTTAAATTGTCTCGAAATTTTCTATAAATCTTAACAAATCTTTTTAAATTAAAAAAATTGTACTATACAATTTTATTAAATTATGTATTAAAAAATTATTTGATCTAAAATCGCGAAACATCCCTATTTTTTCTTATGATACAACTAAATTCACGGTTCATTGTGATTATTTATACCTATATAACTGAAAATACAATAAAAAAATCGCGATTGTTCGAGAATTCGACATTTACGACATTGTCACTTGCCAAGTTCAATAACATGACATGAGATAAAAGACAGATTTCTGAAAATCGAGACAAGATTGCGACACTTATGTTGCCAGAAATATTAACCAGAATAGTTTTAACCGGAAAGAATCAACCAAAGTTAATTAACTAGAATTTTATATTCATATTAACCATAATTTCGGATTAAAATAACTATAAATTCTTTTAACCAGGCGCGTCTAATAACTTTAACTAGAACTTTTTTTTGATTGTACAAATAGTATTTTAAACTTTTATATCAGTCGAAAAGTATTATGAAACGGGGGATAGAGTTGCTGGAATTAAATACGTGAGTCGTGATTTTAACTTGAAATTTAATATGACAAATCATTTTTAATGGCTGGTAACAATAAAGACAATAAAACAAGTAATTCTAGTGATCCTGCCGAATAATGCGGAAAACCGATACCCGTTCAAAATCTGATACTGCGGGATATTCTGAGTGACATGCCTTTTACTCAATTTGAATTTTATTCTGAATACACATTGTTATTCATCTCTTAAAATATACTTTTTTATCTGCCTTAACTAATATATATTTCTTTTTATATTAAGTTTTTATGAATTACCATCTTAGTTATTTTGATTTTTCAATTATAAAATTAGGGACGTGAACAAAAGTAACTGTTTAGGTCATTTGAAGTTACTTTACGTAGTAACTGTAGCTTGTTACTCAAAAAAAGGCATTTACCTAACAATGTACGCAAATTAGCTGAAAATCTGAAAAAAGCCTAATATTGATTGAAATTGAAAAAATTTAATCAGAAGCTTTCAAAATTGAAATAATAATCTTGAAATCTTGATAAGGTTCAAAAATATTTTGAACAACATGTAGAAGATTTTAAAGCGAAATTGGTTTATTTTGCAAGATAAAAAAGTTTTTAGATGGTATAAGGCAGTTTTTTTAATGTTAAAAGTTTTATCAAGATTTAAAGAAAAATTCGAGTCAATTGAAAGAATATTTTAAAATTCTAGAAGTTTTCAAGAGATTAAATATATTTAGAAACTTTAAATGATTTCCGAAAGATAACGAGGATTAAAATTCTATACGAAATTAATAAAATATTTATAAATGAAAACAAAACTTTTTTTATTACATGCTTGATTGAAAATTAACTTTTTTCTTGATTTAAGATAAAAATATTTTTTTGGTGAAATTATTTTTTAAAAGCTATTTTTTTCTCATTAGCATTCATCATTTTAGTTGAAAATGCTACTATTTTACTGATATCTTTATAATTATTGGTCGTTTTCGATAACAATATATGCGAGATCTCATGACTACAATTTTTTGAGAAAGTAAAAGTGAAAATAAAAAATTGAAAATGTATTACTGTAGAAGATTAAAAAGCGAAAGATGCACGACAAAGAAATCATGCTCTTACAGTAGTTCACTAGGGACACGTGTGAATTAAAGACACATCCGTTATTTTGTAAGTGAGTATGCATCACGACGACCGTTACGCCATCGGGCTTGGTATGTGAAGCGCATGGTTTCATCGGAATCGTTCTTCCGGCTACAAACGAGCCCTCAGCTAAAGTGCACTTCTCAATGAATACATGTTTTATATCTTCGGCTACTTTTCTATATAATTAACAATTGTTGCTCCGTTTCTGGGCGGAGACAAATAGCTTTCTGCCGCTGAATGATATAATTTTTCAACATTCTGAGTAGCAGGTCTAACATGTTGCTCTCTGAATCTGAATGAATAGGAAAATACTAATTTCTAGTAGTTTTATACTAATTCAATGTGTAGTAGTAATCGACTAAATAAATTAGTAACTATAACCACTAAACTTAAGGATTGGATAATACTACTATACTAAAGTAATTGTATTGGTAAATGTATTGCTAGTTACTATTTTAAGCGGTAGTTTTAAATCAATTTAAAACCTGATTTTACAATTAATAGAATTTTATTAAAACTGTAAAAACTATGGTTCCATTTTAATTGAGCATCATTTTTTACCGTCCTGTTGTAATACTAAATCGTCTTGTTTTGAATCCATCGTTCTTACTATTCTAATTTACGAACTTCAGATTGAAAAGAGGTACGTACTAGCGAACTAAAATAATGCATACAATTAATATTATTTTAATTGCTTGTAGCTTCATGTTTAAAAGAAGCAGAAAACATTTGAAACAGGAAAAATTTGATTCTCATTTCGATCCTGTTTTGATCTTAAGAATTGTACTAAAACGTAATTTAGTGCATAAAAATAAAGTCGCATTAAAAACACAAGACTGTATGTTTGGAAGACATTTTTAACATAGAAAACTAGCCTTTAAATTATAGTTTTACAGGGAAATCTAATAATAAATTTTATTATTGATTACATGGCAAAATAAAAGAAATATGGAAATTGTACAATTGATACATAAGATCACATATAATCATACTAATCAGCTATCTAAAGTAATACATGTTAAGAAGGCTTGCATTTAAAGGTATTAAAATTTTCAATACCTAAGAATGGCGTTTCTGTCCTTGTTTAAATCCCCGACTAGGCAGCGAAAACATTTAGATTCCAATCCATGTCAAACCCGATCGAAGCTGTAAAACGTAACCTGAAATAAATAAAAAATGCAATTATCGTTTAATACATTGGAAGGCTCTTCAGAAGCATAAGATTTTGAAAATCCCGCAGGATTTTTCATGAAGATACATCACAAATTTCTCACTTTATTCAAATGTGATAAATTAAAAAAATATAAAATCATGATAAACTTAAAAAATTAGTTTTTATCACAGTTACCTGTCTAGCAATCAATCTTGAAAATGTAAAATGACTAATGCTTTATATTCAAATGTTTTTAACTTCATTATTATTCGAAAAACAGTAAATAAGAACAGCGTAATGTGCAAATTTAAAACGAATTAAAAATGTTATATTTCATGGTTGATTTGCATTATTAAAAAGTAATCAACCAATTTTTTTCTCCTTTAAATTGTAAAAAGTTATTATTTTCTGGAATTTATAACACAATTAACGAATATTAAGAGCAGTATATTTTTCAATGAAATTTTGTAATTATTTAAACAATTTTCATTTCTTTAAACAATTGTTTCCCCTGTAAAGCGTGAAAAGGGACTTTCTGGAATTAATGACACAGTAAACAGATTTTGACAGAGTAATGCTTTTTTTCTTGAGGATACTTGACAATTTTTTAAACAATTTTAATTTGTTTGAATAATTTTTTATTTATAAATCGTAAAATGTTATCCTTTTCTGCAATCAGTGAAACAATTCACGAATCTTATGAGTACTACTTTTTTAAAAGATAATTAGCAATTATTTAAAGAATCAATTTTTATTCCTTTTATGTTCAAAAGTATATAGTATGATGTTTGAACCATAATAACTAGTTTAAGTAATTAAATTCAATTCCTCTGAGTAAAATATAGTTATTTTTTCTTGAAATCACCCCGTAGATTAACGGAATCTGTGCATTGAAAATTTAGAGCAACTGAATTTAATTGTGTAGATTTGAACAATTCAAAATTATTTTTAAAATACTTGTAAACCCTTCACTTATCGATTGAAAGTTAATCATGTTAACAAAATTTCGAAAAATATTGTCTTTAGCATTGCTATGATCGAAAACTGCTATTTTGCATTGTTTGGAGCATTATTTTTGTTTATTATTTTTATAATAAAATTATTCCTCAAGAAGTGACAATAATTTACAAAAAGTTTATAACAAGTACTTGTTTTTTCCATTTTTTCAAAAATCAAGGTGTTCCCATTTAAAATCCAATATTAATTTCAAAAGCCCGGGGACACAAGTTTACGTTGAAAGAAAAATTACGAATTTCCTTTTTTCGGAAAAACAATAAAATTGGGGGGATAAAAATAACACTAACAATCGAAAGTCGAATTTTTTGACCACCCTATTATACATACATATGTATACCCATTTTTATCTGTAAATATAGTAAAAGTGGTTTAGGCCTTATCACGGAGATGACACAATGTTCATATTTCATATCATTTTAGGTCAGATTAGCTTCCACCCACTCAGAACTGGAAGGTTTAGATTTTTTATAACAGATTTAGTGAAGATAATAAATCTGACATTGTATGTATACTCTCGGTCTGTCTTGTATACTGTGAAATCAAAATACATAAGATGATATTATTTTGAAAGCTTTAGATAAAGGTAATTTAGAAAAAAATTAAATTCTCTGGTGTACACGAAGGTTCATCGATAAATTACGTATGATGTTTTTATGAATTTGTCACCCCCCCCCCCCTCTCCACATATGTAAGATACCGTAACATCTGCTCTGCCCCCACCACAGCGAAAGGTGGATTATCGACCAAACAGATGAATTTTTAACAACAGCAAATAAAGCGTGCTATACAGCAATGCGCTAATTGTCGTAAGGGTCATCTAATATGTGAGAATATATTATGTACAAAAGAATCTTTCAAGGAACAGAGGCGATTATCCAACAAAATATTTTAACTTTTATCAAATACACCAAACTCTCGCTTTCAGTCCAGTGTCGGGGGTTGCCTCAAAATGTCCTAGGACTGATTTTGGGGGATGGAGGCGATCGAAACGTAAACAGTGAGGACCGCCTGACTCGTTTCTAATTTGTGCGCGTGTGTGTGTGTGTGTGTGTGTGTGTGTGTGTGTGTGT
>NC_046664.1:32572851-32574756 GCF_010883055.1 Belonocnema kinseyi | reverse complement strand
ATACGTCGACAGATGTGTGAAGCGAACACGTGATTCAACACAAGATATCCACTGACCACTCCATCTTTTCATACGTACTTAAGTATCTTCTAGCTAGCCGGCTTATATATTTGCCAGTTACTGAAAGTCACTGAGCCTTGACCCCTTCAGGCATTCCAGAGAAATTTTAGATGGTCGACGAAAGAATGAGGAGTCCGCAACGAAAGTTACGTTTACGACAATGTAATACTTCGAGGACAATGACCGAATGCATCACAAACATCAGATGTACACAATACAGTTTATAAACACATATTATGGCAATGATGCAGGCACCCTGCTATTTCTCATTCAAGAATCAACTAACACAATTAATGTTCTTCTTCGTGTTCTTCTGCAGATCCAGGGATTATTTGCGTCGGTAGCTGAATAGCATCTTTTTTGCCTTAATTATTAATATTTGACGAAATATTAATAACAAAAAAACAAGTTAAATTATTTTTTAAATTTTAAATTCAACTATTTGGTTCAGAATTTTTTTTTGTAGAAAATTAATTTTTAAAACATACATTTTTTATATACAGTTTGTTTTTTTGAAAACTTACTTTTTTAGATGAAAATTTAACCATTTGGTTAGAAATTTATTTCTTTGATTGCAAATTCGTCTTTTAGTAGATAATTATTTTTCTCGGTTTAAGATTCATCTTTGTAGATTACAAATTCAGATCTTTAGTAAAAAATTAATTTTTTTTGATAGTTTAATTATTCTGTTAAAAACTCATTTATTTTTAGTAAAAAATATATTTTTTAGCGAAAACTTAATTATTCCAGTATTGTTTGAAAACTGACCTTTTTTAGTTGAAAATTCAATTAGTTGGTTAAAAAATTAATTACTATCTTGTTGAAAATTCAATTTTATTAATTCATATTTTTTTATCAAAAACTTAACTGGTTAGGTAAACATTCGTCTTTTCGATGTTTTTAAAATTCAGCTATTTGGTTAAAACTTCAACTGTTTTGTTGAAAATTTATTTCTTTTGTTCAAAATTAAAAGATTCTTAGTCGAAAATATATTTTCTTAAAAGAAAATTCATCTATTTCAGGTTTTTAACTTACTTATTTCAGTTGAATAAATTCAACTATATAGTAAAAAATTTAATTTGTTGAAAATTCATCTTTTAGTAGAAAATTAATCTCCTTGGTTTAAAATTCAGCTATTTGGTTAGAAATTCTACTATTTTTTCGAAAATTTAATTATTTTGTTGAAAAGTAATTTATTTTTCGTTGAAAATTGTGTTTTAAACAGAAAATTGAACTATTCTAGAATTGTTTGAAAACTGATGTTTTTCAGTTGAAAATTCCTTTATTTTTGTGAAAATTCGTCTTTTAGCAGAATATTAATCACTTTGGTTTAAAATCGATTTTTGCAAGTCAAAAACTTCGCTATTTGGTCAAAAACGAGGTTAAAAATTCATCTATTTTGTTAAAACTTGATTATTTTTAAATTCATATTTTTTGTCGAACATTTAACAATTTTGTTGAACATTTGTCTTTATATTTTATTTTATATTGAAATAAACTTTTTTCTCCAAAATTCAATTTTTCGTGTTGAAAATTTAAGTGTCTTCTGAAAAATGTGTCTTTTAGGCTGAAAAATTCAATCATTTGGTTGAAAATGCAACTGTTTTTGATTGAATTTTAATATTTTTGGTTTGAAAATTCGATCACTTGTTTAAAAAACCATATTTGCAGGTTGAAGATTTAACTATTTGGTTAAAAATTTAACTTTTTTTGGCAAATTTAATTGTTTTGTTAAAAATTCATCTTTTTTAGGTTAAACATTCAACTACACCAAACTCTCGCTTCCAGTCACCCCGTTCTTAGCGGTCGCGACATTATATACAATATATATAATGTGTGTATATG
>NC_046664.1:32555859-32572751 GCF_010883055.1 Belonocnema kinseyi | reverse complement strand
AGCTCTTCTTAATATTTTGACACCAAAATCATGTCGATACACCTTACCGACTGCGAGTAAAGCCACCCACGCTTTAACTTGACAGACTGTATTTCAAGAATTAACACTATCAAAAAATGATACTATTTTTAGTGAGTTTTCGAAAAATAATTTAAATAAAAAGAATAGTGAATATCATAATGTCCAAAAAAGTGTTTTAGAAATTGATATTTTGTCAATATGAAGTTCACCCAAATCTGAGACGCATAGCAAACTATGAAATCATTATTCTTAATTTTTCATTTAGTTCCGTTTGAGAATGCTCCTCGATTGTTTCCGCCATTTTCTGATCGAGCCAAAAGTTTATGATTCACAATATTTAAAATAAAAGTTAACTCTTTCTATTTTAAATTCATTTGTTTAATATTATATTTAAAACACTAGGAATTCTTTATCACGAAATTTATGCACTAAGGTAATAAGATTTAATTCAATGTGTACAATTTATAAAATATTACATCTAAATACACTCAAGTTTATTATACTGAGTTACTGAGATATCAAATTAGATAATGTTATTCATACAAGAATATTATCAGTTCCGTTAAAAAATGTATTTTATAAAAAATCAATTTAATCATTCAAAATCATAATGCCCTGAGTTTTCAAGCGACGCCACTTAGCCGAGATTTTTACCAAATATTCCATAATGTAAGTTAGCCGTGGGGTTTAGTTGTTAGGGAATGCGTTAGTGCTTTAGGTAAGTTAGGTTCGAATCTCGCCGCATCTGTTTCGGATTTTTCATAGCGATTAAGCGTGCGATTATGTGTATGTAGTGAATAAATTAAGTATATAATAATAAAAATAATAATTGTACGCGTGTTTATGTATTCAGTTGTATTTAATTTGTGTATTTAGTTCCTCCTTCTGAAGGCTTAATCTTTTGGTAGAGTGAGTTATTTTTCATATAGTCGTTTGAGATTCAAACGATGTTTTCGCTCTTTCAAATAAATCACGAAGGAATAATAAGGAGACCTAACTTCGTTTTCCCACTTGGCAATAGAAACATTACCGTAAGTGGTATGCGCATTACAGGAAGATCTTAAATTTTCGTTCGCAGGTGCGCAATTGTCCTCTTCCTACACATAGAAAAGTGTGCGAGTGAGAAAGTTGGTCAAACTGACGTAAGTTAGAGAGGTTCTGTTAGTTTGTTTTGATGCAGGTGTCAAGTGCCGGGTTGTGGTGCAAGTTACACGGCGATGAAGGCGAATACACTTCGCTTTTTTAAAGCCCTCACTGTACGTACAATAAACGTCTAATATATTTGATTGTTTTACATAACTGTCATTTAATTTTAATAGAAATGATTTAGAAATTTAACCTTTACTCACTACCTGAGTGCCTGCGGAGAATTTCTCAGAGCTTCTCTAAGCCTTGAGAATCTTTAGCATATACTCTTGAGATTTCTATCGGTAGGGGGCTTCATTATAATATCAGATTATTTACAATTATCCGTGCTGATTAAATTGTATACATGCTTATAAATACGTAATTTACCCGTTTCTAAACTGAGTCACCTTATAATAACTTTTAATGAAATCATAATGTTTTTCATGTTTACGTTTCGAAAAACTTTAAACTCTTCAATCAAGTTATATTACTTCCATTATTTCTTTATCATATTACAAATTTAAAAGGTACTACCTATACTTTTCCTTCTCAAAATCTGTTCACGCATTTTTCAAACAAGTACCGAAAATACTGTTTATACATTTATTTCGTGTATCTTTCGTATAATGATCAACAAAAGAACAGAACCTCTCTAACTTACGTCAAGTTGACAAATTTTCTCACTCGCACACTTTTCCATGTACAGGAAGAGGACAACTGCGCACCTGCGCACGAGAATTTAAGATCTTCGTGTACTGTGCCTACCTCTTACGGTAATGCTTCTATTGCCAGTTTCAAATGGCTTCCCACTGGCAGTTGGGTCTCATTATTCCTTCGTGAAATAAATGTATGACTATCGTTTTAACTTCAATTGTTAACTTTGTATAGTTAATTTTAAATTCTCGCAAGTTTTATCAGAGTTAATGCAACATCCTTTCCATTTGTTCAAACAAAAATATTAGTTTTGACGGCTGAAAACCGCTATATTAATTTTTGATACGCAAACCCTGGTTTCCCTGTTTTGAAACGATATTATATTAAATTCTCATTCATTTTTATCATTTTTTCAACAGAGTCACTCAGTGTATTATAATTAATTATATTATAATTAATAAGAAATAATAATTTTAATTAATTAATAATATAATATAATAATAAGCAATAATTAATTTTTTTAATATTGTCACAGGTTTAAAGTGGTTACTGTCCAACATTTCGAAGGTAGGATGGTAGCTCCAAGTAAGCATCTAGAGGTGAGTGTTGTCACCTCCAACGCTAGAGGCCGCTCGTAATTGTATACCTATAACACCAACATAGGAGGTTTCAAGCATCGTATTGTATTGACGCATAACATCCTTATATTATCAGTCGCATGACTTAGTCCGTAGCTATGATGTATACAAACGGGTTCAACCTAATAAAAGTTTTGAATAAAATATTTTAATAATACGATCATTAAAGTATTATATTTGGTATGGAAATAAGTTAAGATTGTAATGTCGGGTGATTTTGGGCCAAAAAAGGAGTCATTAAATATGAAAAAAATTGGTATTTTCTATAGTTTTCAACAAAAGGGACCAAATCTTCGTGATTAAAAATTTTGAAGAAAGTCAAAATGGCGGTTATTTAGATTGCAAAAAAAGTATTAATTGTCCCATTTTGCAATAAAAGCCTCTCAGACTTGACGCACTAATACAGTAGTACCTGACAGTCACAATTTTGAAAAAATCCAAGATGGCGATATAAACTGAAATGGTAAATTCAACGAATATTTTCACTTTTATTGAGAAACTTCACCATGATTGAAAACATTTGGCTGCAGTATCTATTATTAACCACGAAGAGTATAATATCATTTATTGAAAAATGAGTACATATATCGTTGGCCGGTAGCCATATTGAAATTTTTCAAATCTTCTGCTGTCAAGGCCTGCAATGAACAGTATTTGAAGATACATTTGCTTATCTTGCCAAGTTTGAGAACAGTTTCATCTTTACTCCACATTTTTTTCGGGTTTGAAAGAATTTTGCTTTCTGGGTTTATAAAAGAATTTGAAGAAAAATTAGTTATATGGATTTTTCGTTTTTTCACATTTTTCACAATTTTCCTTATTTTTACATTTTTTGCCGTTTTTCATGTTTCCGCATGTTACTCATACAGAAAAATCCAAGTGGTATGTGCTAAGGGAAAATATTAACGTAATTGTTTGTCCATTAAACGAAACCTGCTACTTGGATCAAAAGAATTTTGGAAAAAATTTAAGTACGTCTTTAAGAGACACCCTAATTGAACCCTCTTCTGTTGCCTTATGATCTTAGAAACCTCACTTTCGACCCAGGACCCATGAACAATGACCCCATTTAATCTCGGCCGGCGTTTGTCGAAAAATTGAATACCTGTTTTAATAAACTTTTGAAATTAGAAAAAAATTGATGTATACCTGCATATTTCAGTTTTATAGATATTTATTTAGAAATTTAATTAGCCTTTAGAGTCGTTCATGACACGAATAGAATTGGTGCAAGAGCTTCACGAATGACCTTTTGCGGGTGAATAAAGTCTGGTAGGCCACAATAGTCTTCCTTGGAGACCGAAGGGTCGAGAGGCAAGAGTCAATATAAATTATATAGGTACCTCCACGATAGTTCCTCTATCCACTTCTACTCAATGTTTCATATGCTATCTGGGAATAGGTTCATGGACCATTCATACAGTGTTACGAGTGCTAGAATGTTACAAATGTTACAATTATTTACATTATTTGAAACTCACCTTCAATCCACCCATCACACTCTTTCTACTATTCCTCTCTCTTTCCCCCTTTTTATAGAATTCCTTGTTTCCCTATTTTTAAGAAACTCCCCCTATTTTCGTTCTATCGCTTATATGCGAACTAAAATAATAGATCCTAATAAGAAAATCCAACTATTTTTCCTTGAAATTCAACTACAGTGAAACCCTTTAATAGGCCTCCCTTCAATAGCCCTTCCGAGAATTGACGCCGCGTTGCGGATGGGATTAAAAGGTTCTGAGGGGGTGTGCGGTGGTCACTCAGGCGTGGCCAAGCAGGCGCGTTGGGGGGGGGGTGCGTTAGACTACCCCCTCCACATTTTAAAAATCAAAGTTTAAATCACATGACTTTGGAGATATTCAAATGCGCTCATATACGCCATAAAGTACAAATCTTTCTCCACATTTATAACCGAGTTATCAGCGATCAAAATGGGAGGGGGGCGTCATTTTTCTAAACTAAGACCATTTTTTCAAATTCATAATAGCTATCTGTTATAACTTCAAACGCGCTCAAATGCACTACCACTAAATAATATTGCGCTAGCTAATTAGCAAAGATATCTTATTTCAGGGGGGGGGGCAGTATAATTCAGGTGTTAAATCTTCAACAATGATGTGCAATATAAAGTTGCGGACATGGATTCATTCGTCTTATAATGCGATCATATGCGCCATAAAATTTTGTTTAAAATCTTGAAAATTGCCCAAGATAAGGAGGTCACAAATTTTTACGAAGTGATGACCAACAAAAATGCAGCTGAAAATTTTTTCTTTATGGCGCATATGAGTGCATTTGAAGATCTTCCTACAATTTTGTGGCGTGAATTTTTTATCGGTGGCGCATTTGAGCACATTTGGGGCGCAATTCAGTGGGCTATAGAAAAGCCGAAAATTAAAAGTGGGGGGGGGCAGGTGTAACTAACCTGTCCCACTGTAGTATTTTGAATTTAAACTGTTAAGTCTTGACATGAGATTAGTTAAAACTGTGTTTTTGTGAGTCCAATATTTATAAACGGAAGTGATTTTCTGTTAAATAACTTCTTTGTATGGATGGTTGTGAAACTGCGTAACAGGAAAAAGTGCGTGCTTCCCCATTTGCAAGTTTGGCATGCAGTGTTTTGGTCAAAATAGTCATGTGTTTTTGAATACTGCTGTCTCCGAATGGTTGATTTGAGTGAGCGACCGAGTATCTGGAACGATTATTCAAGACAAAGCTCTCCTTTTAAACGAGATGCTCAGCGGCCCGCAAACATTTAAAGTACTTAAGCAGGTAAAAAAAATTATTTCACGCGTATATCATTAAAGTTGCTTCCTCATTTCCGTTAAATATTCAGTTACACAGAAAAACGCAGGTGTTAAATTTGTTGCAGCTCAAATTTCATTGGTCTCCCAATGAGCATTTGAGAGAATTTTCAAGTCTCAAATGTATTCTTTTGAACGTAGGTGCACATCTGGGCATCTAGCGGAAAGTATAATTTGGAGACTGAATTTTGGCTCATGCAGAGTTGTGGAGTGCTGAACCGCGCTGTCAGTCACCTAAAGACCTGTCAAAGCAAGTATTCGCTTTGCGATATTAGACTAAATAATTGTTAATAAGGAAATTAATTTCAATAATATTTACCTAATTTTCAAGTTTCTTTCATTTAACAGTGCGTACTAGTCACTCAGAATAAAATTATAACATCCTAATGCAACCTCCAAATATCAGGTTAGTCATAGCCATCGACATTTAAACTAAAGCCGGGATGTTTAAAAAAAGTCATGACAGTCTAACAATTCACGAAATACATGAAAATCGGTTAATTTTTGCTCTATTTACAACTATTTATAACTAACGTCGCCCTGGATATATTAGGAACTAATCAACTTAGGACAGTAAGGGACCGTCATTTTTTCAGATTCATAGGGCTAGAATCTTTTCACGTGAAAACGTTTCATGTGTTTCATGAAACATCCCGTGTAGAAATTCAAATGGGGAACTAGTCTGGTTCCCGACCAGTTGACCCCACTTAAAGTCAGGGGCTAGTAGGTTCATCTGACTAGCCCCCGACCAGTAGCGTCACGGTAGATTAGACGGGGGCTAGTCAGGTGACCCGACTTAACCTATTTGGGGCCTTATCGGGTACTCGTAGGGGTCATATGAATATACAATTGTTAGCAAACTATATATGTAAATCATAAGTTATTCAGTTGCGAAAATATTTTAACGGCAAGCGAGATGTTGCGCTTTACCACGCCATCTGTAAAGTGGATCTCCATTACACGCCATTGAATTTGTACTCAGAGGAGGCCTTGAATAACAGGAAAGAAACCACAGAAGAATCAGAATTACAATGGAGACAAAAGCATCCAATATTTTGCTAAAAAAGATCGTCCTGTTTGCACAAAAGGAAGGATTCAGCATTGCGAATCAGGAAAGGATTATAAACACCAGAAATTATTGTAAGCAAGTGTTACGTCAATACGTGGTTGCCTGGTGCCGATTATGTGGAGATACAAAAGAATCCATTGAGCACATTATTGATGGTTGTCGCGTAATGCCTCAGAGAGAATATACGCCCAAACATAATAATGTGGCGGACATTATACACCAAGAACTTACTCTAAACCTAGGACTCTTTAGCAGAATGGATGTCTTTCTATAGATACATTCCAGTGCCCGTTTTAGAAAACGAAGATTACGTCTTATATTGGGATGTGAACCAATGGACCCGATACCATGTTGCGCGAGAAAGAAGGTGGAAGAGTCTGCATCATCGACATTGCTTATCCAATTAACTGAAATTTGCAGGCAATCTTAACAAACAAGATCCATAAGTATAGCCAGCTAAGACATGAAGTAAAGACAATGTGGAAAAATGTGAAACATTCATGTATTTATAATATTGTGATTTCGACTACAGGCAATGTATAAAAAGGATACATCCGGAAGCATGCGTCTAAAAACCTATGGAGTGACAGATTGTAGCTCTAAGGAAGCATCCAGAGGCGATTATTTTCACCTTTAACGCTTGCGGCTACTAAAAAATCATCGCAAAAGGTTCCAAACGTCGTATCAAATTAGTTTATAACATCCTCATTTCATCCGGCACTTGACTTAGTCCGTGGCTTATAGGATGAAGAATTGAAAATTAACTATATTTTTTTAAACTCAATTGTTTTGTAGGAAATTATTTGTTTGTTTGTTTGACAATTCATCTCAAATTTTGTTTTTGGTTAGTAATTCATCTTTGTATTTAAAATACAATTATATGGTTGCTAATTAATTTATTATGTTAGGAAATTTAACTATTTTGTTGGAAATCCTTCTTTTTGGATAAATTGAAATGTTTTTGTTTTAAAATAAAAATCTTTATAGGTCAAAGTATCAACTTACATTTTTCGTTAAGAATAGATTAAAAGATGAATTAATTGGTTGGAAGTTGAACTACTTTGTTAAAAATTCATTCTTTGTTTGGAAATTTATCTCTGGTTACCAATTCGAATATTTTCTTGAATTTTTTTTAATAACATTTTTTAGTCAAAATTGAACTAACTATTCCATTTTCGTTTCGCCTTTTCATATTTTCTACCTTTTGGTAGAATTTGCAACTATTTGGTTAAAAATGAACTTTTTTGTTGAAAATTAATATTTTTGGGTTGAAAATTCAACTGCTTTGTAAAACGTTTGTCTTTTTGACATGAAAATTCATCTTGACGGGTGAAACATTACAAAATGTCTAGGATCACTGAAAATATTTGTGCTAGACTTTCCGAATTCGCTCACCGAACATTTGATTTGAGCTTGAAAGCTTAACTTTTTTTGTAAATTTGTCTGTTTGAGTTAAAAATTCAAGTACTACATTGATTTTATTGCTCATAATTGATTTTTCTATTATTCCACTATTTTCGTGAAAAATCCTTATTTCCTCTGTTACGAGAGTATTTGAGCCTGTAAAGTCTGAAATTCCACAATTTTAAATAAAAATAAAATCGAGAAAGGGCAAAGGTAGTATGTTTCGCTTTCATGAACTATTAGCCTAAGAAGAAGACTTGTAGGTGCAGACCAAGAAGGCTTTAGTGACGCGTTCAGCCTGCTTACTCGAGCAATTGCTCTTAGAGAACTTCTATGATTATTTCTTCTCGAGCATTTGACTCAGTTACAAAACAATTACGCCTCACATATTTACGCACGAGATGAATAGTAATTTGCAAGATTTGCTTTTATATGAGAGAGTGGAGAAGAAAATTTACTATCTATGGGGCATTGCGTTCCAACTCTATTGAAATCTTTTAAATCACGTGAGAATTCTTTGAAATTTTTAAACCCTAAGATAATTTCAAAATTTTGTAAATCACTTGGAACATTTTTAAATGATCTAAAATTTGGAAGAATTTTTATAAATCGCTGGAATTCTCTTATGATATTTTGAACTAATCTGAAATCCCTCGATATTTTTTGAAATCTTATGAAATCCACAGAAATCTTCTGAAATCCCTTGAAATTTGTTGAGGAATCTGTATTATCATCAGAGAATAAGAGAAATTCTTAATGTCATTTTAGACTGGATACATTCATAGATTAATATTTTTGTTAATTACAGTATTTTTTCGGAAAAAAAAGATCTTTTTCTTCGCTCCACTGGAAATCGAATCGCAGAACATCAGATTGCTGGTCGGGTGCTTTTCCCTTAAGTTACTAGAGATATCGAAATAAGAATCCTTTTTCAGAAATTCAGGCTTTATTTTTCCAGGTGTTGCAAGTCCATTTTTTCAAGGAATCTGTATTATCATCATAGAATAACAGAAATTTTTAACGTCTTTTCAGTGTAGATGAAGTTATAAATAAAAAATGTTTTGATTAATTTTTTTTTCGAAGATCCTTTTTTAGAAATATACGCTTTATTTTGCCAGGTGTTACATGTCAAATATTTCAAGGAATACATTATCATCAGAGAATAACATAAATTCTTAACATCTTTTCAGACTAGACGAAATTACCCAAGTGCGAAGTCACATACGGCCCAACATTGGCACATAGTCGACAAAAATATTGCCGAAGCTCGGCTGCCATTATCGCGCCAATGACGGAATGATAACTATGGCCTGTACTTGGCACCCAGGGCTTGGCTGCCATTGTCGGCCCAACACTGGGTACCAATACTTCTATAGTCTATGGTCTAAGGATATGACAAAAATGATATTTAAAAAATAAATATTAATTGATTGCGAGTACTTTGAATATAAATATTAATGGTCCTGTTTAGATTGAATACATATATTACATTTTGAACATTATATTACAAATAAAATTTCTAACCCTACGGGGTATCAGAACCTACATCTATACACCTAAATCTATCGCCTAGCAGTCGGGAGTGCTAACCACTGCGCTACACCGACAAGTTGAAACTCTGTGAAAAAGCCATCCTCATAAGCTGCAGTTCAGAAAAGTTAAAGAACCAAATTTTAAGCTCTCTTTTTCTAATTATTTATTATTATGCGACGTTGTAAAAATGTAAAACACACGAACCGTTAACAGAAATATCAGTACAATAATTTTTAAATAAATCATTTAAATCAATTACAATTTTTCTTCGCGTAATATTTTGTTTCTTCCGTTTTAGTCTACTTTTAAATTTTTTGCAATGACAGGAAATGTAATTTTTCATAAACATTAAAAATTTTTAATCACAGAACTTAAACAATTTCATCGTGAACTTTGACAATTTTTCAATAAAATTTTTTTTATCTTTCGTGTAAGATTTGTTTATTAGATGTTAAAAGTGAGACTTGGCGAAATAAAGTGCCGATGCTGCGCCAAGAATCAGTGGAGGATCGGCAAATATAAATAGCCAATATAGACGTCCAACACTGGCTCAACATTGGGCCGATTTAAATAAAACATGGTTTGCCGTGGTAAAAGTGACACTTGGTCCAGTAATGCGCCGTCACTGGGCCAAACTTTGGCTGATCCTCGTGAAACATGGTTCCCCGAAGTAAAAGTGAGACTTGGCGCAATAAAGTACAGATACTGGGCCAAGCATCGACGGAGGATCGGCAAATATAAATAGCCAATATAGACTACCAGCACGGGCTCAACATTAGGCCGATTTAAATAAAACATGGTTTGCCGTGGTAAAAGTGACCCTTCGCCCAGTAATGTGTCGTCACTGGGCCAGACTTTGGCTGATCCTCGTGAAACATGGTTCCCCGTACTAAAAGTTTGACTTGGCACAATAAAATGCGGATGCTGAGCGAAACATCGGTGGAGGATTGGAAAATATAAATACGCAATATAGGATGCCAGCACTGGCGCAACACTATGCAGTTTTAAATAAAATATGGTTTGCCGTGGTAAAAGTGACACTTGGCCCAGTAATGTGTCGTCACTGGGCCCGACTTTGGTTGATCCTCGTGAAACAGAGCATAATCTAACGTGCAGAACATGGTTCCTCGTACTAAAAGTGAGACTTGGCGCAATAAAGTAACGATACTGGGCCAAGCATCGGTGGAGGATCGGCAAATATAAATAGCCAATATAGGCTGCCAGCACTGGCTCAACACTGGGCCGATTAAAATGCCGATATTGGCCCAATAACTTTAGCCAACCTTTGGATACCAAAATTGGACCAACACTGGATCATGTATTCAGCTCCGGCAATTCGCACTTGGGTATGGATAAAAAATTTGAATTAATTTTTGTTTTTCTGAAAAAATATCTTCTTATTCGCTCCTCTAGAAATCGAGTTACAGAACTTCCGATTGCCGGTCTGGTGTTTTTCCTTTAAGCTACTAGAGAGATCGACAGAAGAATCCTTTTTCAAAAATTTTCCTTGAAATATCATAAATCTAAAAAAAACTATATTTTTTTATAAACACAATATCGAGCTCAAAGGTAATTAATTTATATGATTTTAGAAATTGAAAGTGTATACAGTAACTTATTATTGCGGACACGCCTCTATCTAATCTAATAATTTGAAAGATTTTATAAATATATTTTGTTTTCTATGAGCATATTCTATTCTACTTAATGAACACATAATTCTAACTATTTACAATTGCACTAATACAAACTTAGAAAAAATGTCTATTGTTAAAAATTAAATACTTCGTTGAATCCTGTTAAATCTGAGAAAAAATGCTAATTATATAGACATTAAAAATATTTCATACACGTTCTCCTTTTCTTGGAAGTAGAAAGCGTGTAATCTTACATGAAACATAATTGATTATAGACATAGATGTTGCTGGAATAGGTACGGCAATTTTTAATTGAAAGATTTAAAATTCTTAAATGAAAAATAATTTAAAATACAAATAAAAAAATATTTACGTTCGATAAATAAATCGTAACTGAATTTCACTCTGAATTTTACACCAATTTTCTTGACTTCAGTATCAATTTTTTCATGTTATTATTTGTTTTCTTATCTACTTCTTTCAGCCTGCATTCATTCAGAAAGTTGATAAAAATAATCAGCCATGAAGAACGTCGAGATTCCGCCAGATTTTCCAATGTGTAACTCTGAACTTCCTGCTGATTACTATTTTCTGTTCATATCGGCCACCATTCAAGAAATATCTAATATTGTAGGAGGATGTTGATTGTAGGAAATTTCGAGGGAAGTTTAGCTATAGATACAGAAATACAGTAAAATTTGTATTCAAAATTGGAAGTTTTCTAATTGTTTTCTCAATTCCGCTCTTTTCCCTGATTTTAAGGAGTTCGTCTTTTTTCCTGCTTTGCAAAAATAAATAGACTTGTTAAAAGTTCATTTTTTTGTTAAAAAGTCAACTATTACATTTTTGGTACAGAATTAATCTTTTTTGGTTCAACATTTTATTATTGAATTCAAAATTAAATGAAATTGTTGAAAATTCAACAATGTTGTTAAAAACACATATTTCTTGTTTGAAAATTCAACTGTTTAGTTGAAAATTCGTCTTTTTGTATTAAAACTTTCACAAATTCATTGAATTTTTTTTTCTCGGTTACCATTTTTTTGAATTGGTCGAAAATTCAACAGTTATGTTCAAAATAAATATTTTCGGATTGAAAATTAACTTTATTGTTCAAAGGTCATATTTGCAAATTAAAAATTGAATTGTTTTTGTAGAAAATTCGCCTTTATAGCTTGATGATTAAACTATTTTGGTTCAACTATTTGGTTGAAATCAATTTTATTTTGAAAATTCAAATTTTTTATCAAAAATTTAACTATTCGGTTGACAATTACCTTTTTGTTGAAAATTCATATTTGCGGGTTAAAAATCAACTACTTTGTAGAAAATTAATGTTTTCGGTCGAAAATTTAACTATTTGGTTAAAATTGTAACACATTTGTTAAAAATTGTTTGTTTTGCTTGGAAAATTATCGTTTTGGTTGAAAATAAATCTCTTTGGTTCCAACATAATTTTTTTCCTGACAATTTAACTATTCTATTTAAAGATTCATTAATTTAGTTCAAAATTAATTTATTTTGATCAAAATTTGAAGATCTAATATATTTCGAACTTTAGAAATTTCCGGTAAATTATACATTTTCCATAAATTTCGTTTTTTTTATTACTTCGAAAAATCTTTGGATACCTCAAATTTTCGCAAATTTTGGGTAATTTTTTAATTTACCAAAATCTTCCCAAATTTATCCTAAATTCTCATATTCAGAAATTTTTGGTAATTTTTTGTAATTTTACCACCAATTTCCGAACATCCAGGAAAATTTGTTTTTATTATTTCTCAAATCGAAAATTCTCTGCATTTTTCTCCAAAAATATTGTGTGCAGCAGCTACTGAAGTTAGGCTTTACTCTTGTAAATTAAGTTTACAGTACTTGTCATTGGTTCGTCTTTGGCCCGTTAACGATTCGCCTAGACTCGCCCACAACTACGCTTCAATTCGCCCCTAGCTCGTACAGGAAAATTCATACTCGTGTAGAACTTAAATTTTTGCATTTTTAGCGCAAAATACTATTTTACAACACACCCGCGATTTCAGCCCTATTCTGAGCTCACATGTACACGTTGGGTTTACGAAAAGTGATCGTCAAGCGATCAGTAGCTCGTGTTGAAAGATTGGACCAACTCGAAGCGATAAGTTATTATGCCCGGCTAATGCTCAACAAAAATGCAAAATGTAGCAATTTTCTATCAAATTCATGCTGAAACGGTATTTTTTGAAATTTTTTGTATACATGATTCGTTTTTACTCGATAAATGAAGTGTTTCAAATTATTTTTTGAATAATTGTAAATTGATTTAGCAATTATTATTTTTGAAACCATTTTTTCCATCTGTAAATCCTGGAATGTTAGTATTTTTCAGGATAAATAATTATGTGTGCGCGCGTGCGTGTGTGTATGTGTGTGTGTGCGCGTATTTGTGTGTGAGGTTAATGAATGTCAAAAGAAGTATTTCTTGTTTAACATATTTGGTAATTATTTAAACAATTCTAATTTGTTTGAACAATTTTTTCTCTTAGAACTCGTAGAAACTTATTATTTTCTGGAATTTATGACACAATTAGCGATTGTTGAAAGTAATATCTTTGTTAAGGCTATTTGGTAATAATTAAACCATTTTTCATAACACATCTATCGAAAATTTGACTTTCGATGCCCCCGTAGCGGGTCGAAAGTTGTGTTTTCATGTTTTCAACCCCAGACTAGAAAGTAGAAACAGGCGACTGCGAAAGTAACTTTACGCCATAACCGGTATCGAAAGTATATACATTCTACTTTATCTGCAGTTGTCTGCAGCTTACCTTCGGAAATAGTGTCATTTTAATCTATATCTGCCACTGTATACGTACTTACAAAGAATAAAAACTTTGAAGAGACGCAAAGAAATTTCAGGCATCTCAAGTCAAATTTTCGATACATTTGTTATGAAAAAGTGTATACGCAATTCGGGGCGAGGCAATAATTTCACTCGTGTGATATCAGCCCTCGCTTCGCTCGGGCGGCTAACTTCAGACTCGTGCAATTGTCGCCTTTCGCCCCTCGTTGTGCAATATACTATTTCACCTGTAAAGCATGAAAAGTTATTCTTTTCCGAAATTACTGAACCAATTAACAAATTTCAAGGGTAACATTTGTTCGATTAAAATTATTCGCAAATATTCAAACAATTAATAATCACTAACTGGCACCTTTTCATAGGGATGGTGGAGAAACGTCTAGGTTTTTTGCATCTCTTACTCTATATACAGGTTGTCCAAAACTCCCGGGATAGCCAATTAAATCCTTAAGTACAATTCATTTGGAGAAGGTTGAGCTCATTCTTGAAGTAACTTTCAACGAGGAATCCAGTGGTGACCTTAGTTTTGACCTTGACCATGACCTTCATGGTTATTTCAAGGCAACCTTAATTTTTTAAATGGTATTATAGTCAGGTCATAGGCCAGATGTGACCTTGATGGTCATATCAAGGTCATTCAAACTTCAATAAGGTCTGAATATTTTTCGCAAGTTAGCTTGTGGAAAATCTCCTCTTACCTCACTTACTTAATTGCTTACTTGAACAATGTGCATAATGACTATCTAGTGACCTTGACCATGACCACCAATGTCATGGTCAACGTCACTCGAGTGTCACTATTTAATGTACATTTTTAAGTGAGTAAGTAGGGTAATAGGGTGATTTTCACAAGCTAGCTTGCGAAAAAATATTCAGACCATATTGAAGTTTGAATGACCATGACACGTCCATCAAGGTCACACCTTGACTATGACCTGACTAATCTTTTTAACGTAAAATTATCCGCTCTTTCGATTGCCAATGTCCAAAATGGGTCATTCCATTAAAAAAAATTAAGATGTCCTTGAAATAACCATGACAGTCATGGTCAAGGTTAAAACTAAGGTCACCACTGGATTTTTCGTTGAAAGTTACTTCGGGAATGACCTCAACCTTCTCCAAAAAATTGTACCTAAGGATTTATTTGGCTGTCACGGGACTTTTTGGACACCCTGTATAGCTTATTATTCAGTATTTCCTTATCTCAAAACGTTCACTCTATAGGCCTATATTTTTCCGAAATTAAATTCAAATGGTCTTAAAAAAAATGTGGTCCTTTCTTTTCTTAACATTACTTCTCTTTTCTGTTTCATTTATATACATCAGGAAAAGTCTAGATGCGAATTACTTTAAATTCATCGATTTCTCTAATCTACGGAAAAAAGTACTTTGCTTGGAACATTTGAATTTATTTTTGGTAAAACAATATATAGTATGCGTTCTAAGATAAGGGAGTGCTGAATAATAAACAATACAGTTTAAGGGATTCGAAAAAACTAAAGCACCTTCCCTGTGAAAAGGCGCAAGTGAATGATGATTCTTCAAATAATTTCTGAATATCTTTCACAAAAAATCTTACTCTTAAGATTCGTTAATGGTATCATTATTTGCAGAAAAGAATAATCGTTCACGATTTATAGGCAGTAGAATAAAAAAAATGGTTGAAACAAATGAAGATTATTTAAGAAATTATGTAGTAAATGTCCTTAAGAAAAAACATTACGCGCAATATCTGTTAATTGTGTCATTAATTTCAGAAAATAAATTTCACGCTTGACATGGGAAAACAATTTTTCAAACAAATGAAAGTTGTTTAAATAATTACCAAATATTCTAAAAAAATATAATATTCTTAACATTCGTTAAAGTTTTCATTAATTTCAGAAAATAATAACTTTTTACGATTTTAATGAGACAAAATGTTTTAGCAAACGAAAATTGTTCAAATAATCACAAAATTGTTACGCCAGAAGTACTTATCTTGACATTCATCAACTTTTTATAATTTATACTGAAAGATAATAACTTCTCGTGACATTTTGTGGGACATTTTTCCGGGCACAACAAAAGACTATTGGGTGTTGGGGGAGGGGGGGGGGTCAAAATTAAAAGTTATTGGGTTAAAACTGTTACTTGAAAATTCTTTAAGAGATGACTTCACTTTAATTCGGAAAAAGTTTATAACAAGTTCTTCTTACTTCCATTTTTTCGAAAATCGAGCTTTTTCCCATTTGAACCCCCATGTTAATATCTAAAGCCCAAGGGCGCACGGCCTAACGTTGAAAAAAAAATTACAGAATTTATGTTTCCGAAAAACGAAAAAAAAAACATAAGACGAAGATCCGATGATAATGTGAATAAGACATTAGAGGTGATAGGTGAGAGGTAAGAGGTGAGACTAGTTTGGCGCCAGTTTCCCTGGTTTTGAGTGCAGCCAATCCTGGGGTGCAGCTGTACTCACGGAGTACTCACAGTTGTACGACCTTTCCCACCCAAACTCCCAGAGAGGTATTGCCAACCTGATTCCTCGTAAAAACAAAAACAGGGCAGTCTCGTGGACCTCCGGACCACAAAGTCACATTATTGGAAATATCACTGCTCATCATCAAAGCAGATGTTACATGACGCTTTTAATAATAAAGATTACAGCTCAACGTTCGAGTGCAGCTCAAGTATCAAACTCAGAACCGTTTTGCATTCCGCTCTTATCTCTCACTGAAGAGAGCAGACACGCTGCACAACCAAGAAAGTATCTAGTTAATCGGAAGTGGGGTCCCCTTTTTTTGATCATTATTATTTTATTATTAGTGAGTTAATTATTGTGGAAGTTTTCAGGATAATCACAGGCTTTGGACTAGTGACACTATTCATACCTTTTGGTAATTTTTTTTAATGGTGCATCTACTTTAATACTTTTTTGAAAAAATTAACATTGTCAATCGACCCCTAAATTCTCTTGAGTTCTCTGTAGTAGTTTCGTGGTATCTCTTGAAGAGGCCTGTTGTGCGTATACTCGGTTGGGGAAAAAGCCAAATAAAAATTTTAAATTTTGTATAAATGCAATTTCTTAAAATTGTGCTTCGATATGCAGTTACTAGGAAATCCAGAAACGTACTCAAAGATAAGTAATTCATAGCAATTCACTATAATTTTACGATAAAAAAA
>NC_046664.1:32554259-32555759 GCF_010883055.1 Belonocnema kinseyi | reverse complement strand
AGAGTAATTCTACTAGGAGACATGAACGGTTGGGTGGGCATCCAAAATCAGGATACTGAAAGAGTATTAGGTAATTTTGGGGATCCAAGAACAAACTATAACTGAAATAAATTAGTTGGTCTATGCTTAGAAAGGGGTCTGTTTATTACAAATACTTGGTTTAGGCATAAAATGATCCACATGTACACCTGGTTTAAAGGAAATAGCCGCAGTATAATTGACTTTGTTGTTGTGGATGAAAGACTAAGAAAGTTAGTCAAAGATAAAAGAGTCATGAGGGGTCCTGAATGCAATACTGATCATTACCTTGTGATCTCAAAAATTAACTTAGGTCGGGGATGGAGAAAAAAGAGAACCAAAAAAGGAAAACAAACGCGAATCAAAATTGAGAACCTACAGAAACCGGATGTGCGAATAGATTTCCAAAATAAGATAATTGAAAGCATAGATAGGGCAACATGGGAGGACCGTATAAAAAACAAAGATACAGAGGGCGCCTGCACAATGTTACGGGATATCCTTGTTAGATGTACAATCGAAGTGTGTGGTACCGCAGTTGTAGGAAGAATGTCTGGTGATGCGTGGTGGAATGATGAAATCCAGGCTGCCCAAAAACCAAAAAGAGAAGCGTACAAGAGAACTTTGAACATTGCAGGTCTTAGCAATGAAGAAAGAAGTAGACGTAGAAATGATTATACACGCGAAAACAGGATACTTAAACAATTAGTTAAAGAAAGTAAAGATACAATTAGAGCAGAAGAAGAGATAAAAATACAAAACGACTTTGAAGGAAGCAGGAAACTACTTTATAAAAAAATGAAAGGAAACAAAAGTACAGAAATTGTCAACAGGAGAAATAGTAGGGGGGAAATGGTACTATATAATGTAAAGTATATAATGCAGACCGAATACTAGAGGCTTTCAGAGACTATTTCAGAACATAATTCGGAGATAAAGCTATAGGAAACCGCAACTGCGATGTTGAACACGATGCGATGGAAAACTCAATTGAGAAAGTCTGTGTCACTGAGGTTAGGGATATAATTAATAACTTGAAAAAGGGTAAGGCTGCCGGGGTAGACGGTATTAACGCTGAAATGCTTAAACACGGTGGCGAATACATACCACATAGAGTGTGCGAATTGATAAATTTATGTTTCGAGATGGGAGACGTCCCAGACGATTGGAAAAAAGCGATTATCGTACCAATATACGAGAGAAAGGGAGATAAAAGCGAGTGCAATAATTACAGAGGGATTAGCTTATTAAGCACCGTAAGTAAAATATATTCAAAAATACTTATTCGTAGGGTAATGAAAATAACAGAAGCAAAGATTTGGGAAGTCCAAAGTGGGTATATGCCAGAAAGGTCATGTACGGATCAAATATTCAGCTTAAGGCAAATAAGAGAAAAAAGTTTGAGAGTAGGAAAAAAAGTTTTCTGTGCATTTGTTGACCTAGAAAAAGCTTTTGACAAGGTAGATAGAAGTAAACTTTGGG
>NC_046664.1:32505358-32554159 GCF_010883055.1 Belonocnema kinseyi | reverse complement strand
AAGAATGTTGAATAAACTAGATGCAAGCATGAAGAGCATGGGCCTCAAAATTAACGCAAATAAAACAAAAACTATGGTGTTCGAAGGAAAGAGTGAGAACACACTATGCAATATTCTATTAAATGATGAGAGAATTGAAAAAGTTGATAAGTTCGTATATCTTGGTAGCTTATTTACTAGGGACGGGAAGATAGATGAGGAATTAGATAGACGAATAAATGAAGGTAAGAAGGTTATTGGTAGAGCAGGTCCCCTTATCAGAAGCAGAAATATATCAAGTAAAGCTAAAATGGCAATACATAATTCCACATTTGTACCGACAGTACTATACGTTAGCGAGACATGGATTTATCAAGAAAAAGATAAGAGTAAAATTAACGCAATTGACATAAGATTCATGCGCATAATATGTGGAAAACCCCTGATGGACAAAGTAAGTAACGAGACAACTCTAAAAGAATGTGGTGCAGAAGAGACGCTAGTGGACACATGGGAAAGAAATCGGTTAATATGGTTCGGACATGTTGAGAGAATGCCAAATGAACGACTAACGAAACAAGTGTATCAAGGTAAAGTAAATGGCAGCGTGCCCAGAGGTAGACCGCGCAAAGAATGGTTAGAAGTGTGAATGAGATCCTAGTTAGAAGAGACATAAGAAGTCACAGAAACACGAGAGACTGCATAAAAATATGCATGGACATAAAAGAAGCTAGAAAAGTATGCCAGGACAGGAAAGTATAGCGGCAAATAGTTAATAAAAAGAGTGTCAGTAGAGTGAATGAAGCCTGAAACAAAAGACCTTGGCCACTAATGGACCCAAGTGGGGAACCTTACATAACGACTTCGTGAGGTTCTTCGCTTGGGGTGATTTCTAGAGAGATTGATCAGGAACCTGGGTCGGAGCAGTGTTGCGGAACGAACGTGTTATTTACTTAAATAGCACACTAATGCGTAGGATAGATCTTATTATTGTCTTGTTAGGCTGGTCCATTTAAGTCCCGTAGCACTGAGGTAAAGCCTTTTATGATCTGCCTTTATTTTAAACCTTAGAATCACAGTATCAATTTAATTAATCACAATCAGTGATAACTCGCGTCTATATCCGTCTTTATTAAAAGTATACTGCAAATTAAATTGAATGAGTCCGGATTTAGTGCGTTCCGAGAATTGATGCCACAGTGATTTCATGATGCGGTAAGAGCGGGAGACGCTGCTCATTCAAGCGTGAGAAATAGCTTAAAGGCCGTGCTCTCAGCGCGTTTGATACATCAGGTTGCTTCGCGCCAATTTGTTTTCCAATAATTCCCGTAAATTTGTTATCAAATTATGTTAATGTTTATCCCACATTAACGTTATTTAAAAAGTAATGTTTTTTAATAAACAATTTTTATAAATAAATGCAAATTTTTTTTGTTTTGTTTCTTTTATAAAGAGGCTTAGTTTTTTTGCGGAATTAATCAACACCAAATATCATTCCAAAATCTTCTTGCTGTCATACTTTTCAGAATGACAAAAACTGTTAATTATATGAACTATTTTTATAAACAAGTGCACATTTTCGACATTTTTTCGTAAGTATTGAAAAGATATGAGAGCAAGGAGTCTTTGGCAAGACATTTTGAGTTGATTCCTCAAAAAATTAAGCCTGTTCATGAAAGATTGGTAAAAATTTGCATTTGTTTATCAAATTTATTGATGTAATTAACAGTTTTTGTTATTATGGAAAATATGACAGCAAGGAGTCTGAGAAGATATTTCGAGTAGATTCCGCAAACAAATAAGAGACATATTCATGAAAAATAGTGAAAATTGCATTTGTTTATAAGAATTGCTTATATAATAAACTTTTTTTATTATGAAAAATACGACAGCCAGGAATGTTTAGTAAGATATTTCGAATTGGTTCTGCAAACAAAATTATACCGGTTCCTAAAAAAATGGTTAAATGTGCATTTGATTATAAAATGTTTTCATATATTTAACAGCTTTGTCATTATAGAAAATATTATAGCAAGTAATGTTTGTCAAAGCAACTAGAGTTGATTTTATAAAAAATGAAGCCTATTCATGAAAAAAGGTAAAAAATGTGTATTTGTTCATACAAATTGTTAAAATAATTAGTAAAAAGTAGCTAATCTTAACTAATTGTACGCATAAATCAATATCTGTCATATTTCATATAAAAGCTATGAATTTAAAATAGCTAATCATTGCGAATAACGAAAAAATTACTTTTGTTCATTAGTTTGTTTATGACATCAGAAACCATTTTTTTTCTTATTCTAACTAGACATTATTGTTAGTTAGTTATATTCGAACAAATTTGGGGGCGAGAGGCATGGAAATTTGAAGTTTAGTTGATTTTGATATTGAGTTTTAAAAGAGTTTTTGAAATTTGTGGTTTAGCGTAACTGTTTTCCGCATAAAAATGCATTTTTGGTGTATTTGAAAACATTTGGGAACGATAAGCATGAAAATTTGAAGAAAAACATTCGAATGCATTTTTGGACCACCCTGCAGTGCAAGACCCGGGGGTTCTAAAAAACCTTTCATTCGTACACTCCTGCTTTGAAACGTAGCGCTCCTTTCAGTTGGCAGCCATGTTGCTCGCCTCGCCATCCAGTGCTGCTCCGTGTGGCGTTTAGTCAAGATTGGAGTTCCGACTTTCGTGTTGGTATTCAAAGCTCCTGCTCAAAATTTGGACTTTTTAATCGCGAATCTAATGGAAAATCATTCCAAAGACAATTCCCGAAATCTGTAGTGCGAGAGTGTGACAGTGTTTAGTGAATTAGTGGGCAAAATTGCCGAGAGTGCTCGTAAAAACACGCGAATCGTGAAGCTGTGACAGCCCAGCGAACCAGCCGTGTCAGCCATTGGAAAGGATCTCGCGTGTTTATATAGTGTCGTGGAATTTCGCTTTGTGACAAAAGCGAGGCCAAGTCTGAAGTATGCTAATATCCTGATTGACTCGAACTGCTCAGAGTGCGAGGTGAGCTCTATTTTCTAAATTTTTACGATTTTGACAACGCCTCCACTGTCGGCCGGACTACTCGGCTACGAGATTGATTTTATGAATGCGAATTGTAAGGGGGCCTTATGGGGTGGAATCAGATTGTCAACAGTCTGGCACACCCATCGCGAAGAAATAGCTACTACTCTCGTATCTCTCGTACAACCAACCACGAGGCTTTTTCACTAATTTTTCCCCTTTTTCAATTTCCGGAATAAACTTTCAACATGTTTCAACAGAACTAGGAATAAAAATTGTAACTGGGGATGTCGATTCCATGTTCTTAAGTCGCTGCCAGAAACGGCCAAATTGTCGCCGAAGTGTTTTTTTTTTTTAGTTTTGTGATTTGTGAATACACTGAGGCTAAGAGTTTTTCGAAAATTGTGCCCGGATGTTAATTTGTGTTTTTGGTTATTCGTATGAAAGTAGAATCATTTTCAATGAGTTATATTTGATTGTAAACGATTTTTGTAAGTCGTAAAAGTTTAAAATTCGAAAATTGAATTTTGAGTTCCTTTATCTTACATCTGATTTAAGTTTTCCATCCAGTTGCATTCACTTGTAATCATTTGTAATCACGACTCAAATATTTATTTATGTATGCTAGAAATTATCCTAGTACCAAATTATTTAAATAGTCAAATTTTGAAAGGATAATTTAAAAGCCTCCAGTGTAGAAAACTCTATTTTCGAAGTCGTTAATTAAAACGGTATATATTTCTTGAAATAATATTGGTTAGGATTTAAATTTGTGACTTAAATAGTGTTTTATTTATACTTTTTTGAGGCCTTGTATTTCCACTTAATAGGATCAACGTTAATCGGTGTTATACTGTATCCGAGATCGAGAGAAAAAAATCACATGAGAGGAATGCCATAGCCTAGATTCCATTCAGAATCCCCTCTCGACTTTCACATTGTACAATCTGCAAGTACACCTGTCTCACCGATTTTGAACCCGCTCACTTACATCCTTAAATATCAATACACGGAATCTACCTTTTATAGAAATTGCTCATTTTTAATTAAATACATTTCAATCGCGAATTTATTTTTTTATGTTTTTATTTTAAAGTGCAATCTCAGTATTAAACAGGTTGGTTACTGGACCAGTAAATCCGGGATTTTTGCGCAAACCATAACAATACGTCCCATTGAAAAATTTTTCCGATAGATTGACTTTTCATCCCTCCATTTTGTGAGGTTCCCGAAAAAATTTTCCCTTCAAGTTTGAGCCAAATCGGTTAATATTAGGACGGCCGCAAAGACTCTGAAAATGAATCTATTTGATTCAAAATTCAACTGTTTTGTAGAAAATTCGTATTTTTTTTTTTTTTTTTTGATAACTCAACTAATTGAATTTTAGTCTTTGCTTTTTGAAAATTCGTATTTGTAGTGCTGAATATCCGTCTTTTTGCGTAGAAAATTAGTTCTTTTGGATTGGAAATTTAACTGTTTGGTCAGAGAGAATTTGTTTGTATGCAACTGTTTGCCTCAGAGACAAACTCTCTGGTTTTGTTAAAAATATATTTTTTTAATGAAAACACAATTATTTTTAAAAAATCATTGTTTTGGTTTGAAGATTCAATTACTTGGCTAAAATATCAGTTATTTTGTTTAAAAAAACATGTTTTTTTTAAATTCATCTTTACTAGTTAAAAATGCGTTCTTTTGGGTGGAAAATTCTACTATTTTGTTGAAAATGCAAATATTTTGACTTTAATTCTTAGGAATTTAAAGTTTGTAATATTTAATTCAATATGGTACCTACATTAATTTTTTTAAAATATCTTTTTGTTGAAAATTCATATTTTAAGTTCAATTGTTTTGTAGACAATTTATTGTTTTACCTTTAAAATTTAACAATTTGTAAGAAAATGTAAATGTTTGGTGGAAAATTGTTCTGTTCTGTCGAACATTAGTCTTTCTATTTTCACTTGCAATTTTAAGTATTTTAAGAATTTCATATTGAATTTATTATGGTACCTACATTAATTTTATTAAAAAACAATTCTTTTCAGGTTAGAAATTCAATTTCTTCTTGAAAATTTGTTTTCGTTTTTGTTCGTATGTTAAAACTTTATCTATTTTGTTTAAAATGCAATATATTGAATTGAAATTTAATGAATTTTAAAGCGTTTTATTTCGAATTTAATATAGTACTCAAATTATTAAAAGTGGCGATTAAAAGTGATGTCTTATCCTTTTATTATATTTCCATTATACGAATGAAAGAATCTTCAGGTTTAACAGTTTGATTTTTTTAAACTTTATTGGTCGGGAACCATTTTTTCCGGCAATAAGAGTGGCCATCCTGATTAAATAAATAATAAACTGTGCATGAAATACATTGTTGACATTTGTCTTATTTAAATTTAATTTCTCTTAAAAATTATAATTTCATAATTAATTTAGTGTAATATTCTTATACATTTTTGGAATTAAGTAGAACTTTGTTGGTATCTTTCAGAGTTAAATGGCGCGATAAGGTGGAAGATTTCGAAATCGTGATGCGAATTTTCCAGCAGTATTTACTTTAGCGAAACGTCACCAGCAGAGGTTCTTATCTATTCGTGCTCGCAGATTTTTAAATGGAAAAATTTCTCGTTGGGTTTATTTGGGGAACAAAGAATAGCACGTAGGGTAGGGTGGGGCGAGATGAGCATAGGGGGTAAGATGAGTCACTTAATTTTCTCGTAGGTTATCATTTATTTTTTAAATGTTTTTTTGTATTAATATCAGGAAAGACCTGTATTCTGCTATTTTGCATTTGTTTAGAAGGTTCATGAATCACGCAAAATCACATATTAGATGTTTTGGCAGTGGTCATTTAGATAGCTTATTTATTAAACCTAAAATTTTCAACAGATCTATATATAATTGTAAAACCAAAAAGATGAAATTTTGATTTGACTAAAATGTGTCATATGGGGCGGAATGTGCCACTGTTCTGGGGCGGAATGAGCCGCCTCTTCCAGTCAGTAGGTTAGGATGCAATGTTTCATATTATCAAATTATGCAGGGTGTTAATAATGGTGTAAACGCATAAAAACTAATCTTGTCGACAAAAATTCTCAGAAAAAGTATGACAGCAGCACTGTTATAGGTATGATAAAATAATATGAGTTACTGTCAACCAGAAGAGAGATGACTGTTTTTCTGCTGTATTTTTCTTAAATAAATTTGTTTTAAAACTTGTAAAATTCTATAAAAATAAGAAAACCATTGTTGTGATTTAAAAATCCGGAAGACGTTAAAAAACGTTTTAATACCCCAATATATATAATGTTCAGTGTCATGCAGTAATTGTAGTAGACCAGTCTAGTATTCAAGAGTTTAGGCATTGTAAAATTGATCTTTTGATAAAACAATGTACATGTTCAAGTAGAAAAATTGCTATATTTATTTCTGTAATATAATTATTGAAAGATATGTGAATATAATTCGTGTATCTATTTACTTTTTGTAGTGTTAGTTACAGTGGAGGTTAGGATTAATAATTGCATCATTTTGAAGTTAAACACTTTAAACTTTACGTTCAATTTTGGAAAGCTATGTGTAAGATATGTTTTCATTTTAAAATACTCAAACTTAACAAGACTCTTAATTACAAATATATAATAAGTCATTTAATTAAGTGATCCATCTCGCCTCAAAGCCTGGCTCATCCCGCCCCAGGCATGGGGCGATATGAGCCAAGCGCACTTGTTCTTTATTTTCGTTTCTAATTCTGCATATACTTTTTTAGTTACTTTTATCTTGACAAAATTTTAATAAAAACATGTTTGTAGAATATATATAACGCTTTACTTTCAAGCAATGAATTAGCAGATTTTAAATACTGATGTGAAAAGGCCAGCTATGCTCATCTCGCCCCACCCTACCCTAATTAAGTTTGAAAAGAGAGGCACGTGTTCTATTATATAAACATTCTAGTTTTCTAGAAATCCTAAGAAATGAGAAAACGAATACGTGTTCTGCTTCACACGACCGACATGAGGAAAATAGTTTTCAAAGTGCAGTTCCTGTTTTCTTTTAACCAAGCATGATTTGTTTCATTTTATCCTTGGCGAAACAAATTCTGTTATGATTATTTGTTTGTTGATGTTTGTTTTGTATATTTGGAAAATTACAGTCGTAATAAAATCTGAGAATAGTATGACTGTATTTTGCATTTTTTGGATTTAGTAGTTTGATGTTGTGTGTTTAATTTTTTGTAATAATAGTTGTGAAATTGCAGTTAATAGCAATTATAATTTTAAAACCTCCAAATTTGAAGAGGTTTGATATCAAATAGTATTAAAAAATTGGATTTATTCAGTAATTGTGAAATTGTTAAGAGACATTTTAATTTCTAAGTATAGAAATTAAACGCCTTGAAGAGCTACATTGATCAAAATATTGTAAGGCGGCTAGAATTTTAAAGATCATCATTTTTGATTGAATCAAATTTGAAAATCTTACCGCGTAAAAATATTTTTTATTTTAAAAGCGTGCGTAAAGTACGATTTTTAAGCTTGAAGTGCATCATAGTGAAGGTTGTTAAAACTTAAGAGAATTACAATTTTTAAACTCGTTACCTGAAAATTAGGAAAATCGAAAATACTGTATGTTGCTCAGCTGCGACATTGGTCGTTAAATGGTTACAACAAAAACTTTGATTGTTGTTATCTTCTATTTTAAAAGTATTAAATCGTTCAGTTTCCGTCAAAGATAACTTTAGCTTGGTAAAACATTGTAACTTTTTGTAGTGATTTTAATTAAATTTATCTAAATCATAACTATAAAAGATTTTGCTGACATACTACTTTTGAAAGCGAAAGGGAAGTGCATTTGAGCAACCTGATTTACAACGTTTCACAAATAACATTCTTACTAATTGGCGAATAAAGGTCAATTTGAGCTTAATCATTGTACAATTCTTGAATAACTTTTATGACGTTTCTCGACTGTTCGTTCTGAAATTCTTTTCAGGTTCTGTTTTTTATATAACATAAGCGAGATTAGATAAAATCTTAATGAAGTAGAATAATATATTTATTTTATTAAAATTTATATTTTGTTAATTTGAAAAAAATTAATGCAAAATTTATAATATGAATGTTTTGAAATGTTAATATGAATTTTTCTAAATTGTAAATCTAACAATGGAATTCCTTTAAAATCTTTTTAAAGGAGGCTTGAAAAAATTGTATTCGCTATGTATACTTTTTTTTTATATAACTTCGATTGTCACATACAACTACAGAGGTTTAAAAATAATTCTGGAAATGAAAACCGTTTCGAAATTTGCTGTAATACATCCGTTCCTTCACCCCTTGTTAAAATCTTACAAATAAACATTTCTTCCAACATTCCTCCTCTTAATTTAAAGCTTCAAATTTTAAAAATAAACTCCAGACTATTCAAGATTTAGAATTAAACGAAGACATTTTTTTATCATGCTATACATAAATGTCCATATATAAAACTTACTACATATAATTTAACCGTAAAAAATATTCATATTTTTTTCATTTAAATAATAATTTTGATAAGCATTGTCTATACTTTTAAATCGTCTTAGTCAATATTACCTTTGACGTGGTCAAATATGTATTTTATATTTGAGATACAATAATAAAAAGTTTCAAGTCTCCAGGATTTGTTCTAGCTAACGGCGATATCTCTAAGTAATTTTTTATTACTTTGTCAACATTAACAATTTTCTATTGTTCTGAGGTAATTGAAGTTATAGATTCATGAATATGAATACTATATTGCTATATTGCTATATTGCTCTGTCAGATTTTTATGTTCACTACAAAGAAGTGATGATTTCATACGTTGAATTATTGTATTGGAAAGGTCATGACCTCTTTAGAAAACTACGAAGTTAATCAAAACCAGCTTAACTTATTTTGAATATGATTACATTTTAAGATACATGTTTCCACATTTTTTTCTGAGATATTTTTATTTCTCTTAAATATTTTTCTTTTCAAATGGTGAATTTTCATTATTACGTACTTCACGCTCTTTCCCCTATCCTCCTTTTTTCAAACTGAATTATCAGATCCCAATAAGAAAATCCAACTATTTTTGGTTGAAAACTCGTCTTTTAAGTTAAAAACTAAACTAGGAGAAAATTAATTTTCTTTGATGAAATTTCATCTTATTTGTTTAAAAGTGCAACTGCTTGGTTGAAAATGAATCTGCTTCGGTTCATAAAGCTACTTTTTTATCAAAATTTTACTTTTTTAGTTGAATTCAAACGTTTTTTATTTCAAATTAGAAGAATTCGTTTAATACTCAACTCTTAGTTAAAAGTTTAAATAATTCTCAACAAATTAAATTTTTATCTGAAAATTGAAAGTTTTGTTGAAAATTCATCTTTTGTTAAAAATTCTTTCTTTTGTAGAAAATTAATCTCGGTTAAAAATGTATGTATTTTGTAGAAAATGCATCTTTGGTATAAAATTAATCTTCTTGGTTAAAAATGCAAATATATTGTTGAAAATTAAATTGTTTTGGGAATTGTACCATTTGGTTAAAAATTCGTGTTTTTGTTTGAATTTAACTGATTTTTTAAAATTAAAAATTGAGAAAACAAATATTCATTTTATTTTATAAATTAGTTTTTTTTAACTGAAGATATAAGTGTTCCGTGTGTGGTGGAAAATTGATCTGTTATACTTGAAAATTTATATGTTTAGTTGAAAATTCATCTATTTCAGTAGATAATTATTTTTTCTTGGTTGAAATTTAATCCTTTTTGTTTAAAAATGCGATTGTTTTGTTAAAAATCAATCTTGTTTGGTTGAGAAATCTACTCTCTCGTCACAATTCTACTTTTTAAGTCAAATTAAAAAGTTTTTATTTAAAATAAACGTGTTTTTGTTTGAAATACCAGCTATTACATGTTTTATTGAGAATTCATCTTTATTCGTTCAATATCTTTAGTTAAAAATTCAACTGTTTTGTTGAAAATTTATTTGTTTTGTTTAAAGTTCGACGATTTGGTTGAAAATTCAACTATTTTGTTGAAAACTTACATATGTTCTTGAAAATTGATCTTTTTCACTAGAAAATTAATTTTCTTGGTTACAAATTAATTTTTATTGGTTGAGAAATCTACTCCTTTGTCACAATTCTACTTTTTAGAATCAAATGTTTCATATTTACAATTAATATTTTTTTGATTAAAGTATCAATATTACATGTTTCATTAAAAATTCATCTTTCTTGGGTGAAAATTCAAATCATTGATGTATTTTGTTGAAAATGTGTCTTTAGTATAAAGTCAATGTTTTTGGTTAAAAATTCAACTATTTTGTTGAAAATTCACTTCCTTAACTAAAAATTTAACGATTCCATTTTTGATTGAAAAATTATATATTGAGTTGAAAATCCAACTATTAATTCCTGTGAAGTTTATTAATGTAAATCTGATAGTTGCCAGAGTTTCAAAAGATTTTCATTTCAAAATCATCTCTTTTGGTTCAATTAAATAGAATAATTAAGCGAAAATAATAAATATGTAAAATGTAAGCCTTCTAAGTTCAGAAACTTCACAATTTTTTTATAAGTTCCCGAATTTTAAAGAGTCAAAATTTCTTAATTTTTTAAAGATTTTAATGCGTTGAATTTTAAATGAGATCAATAGATACATTGATATACAATTTGGAACATTCCATTTTTTCTTTCAATAATTTACACTTTTTTCGTTTATTTAAGAAATTATTATTGCCTTAATTTGTAGAAATCGAGGTTGAAATACAAATGATACAATTGTAATTCTTTGTTTTTTAGGTAACATGTTCATCATGAGTAGCAGATGACTGTTAGCCGAGCTAGTGCTCAGTTGACTTTAATATGAGCGAAGTAATAGCTGTCCCAGTGTCCGATGCTGGACAAAATCGCCAAGAAAGCCTCACACATATCAAAAGGAACAAATTAGCCAGCTGCAATGTTCCCCTCGTACATGGCAGGCCAAATCCTCCGGCCAACATCCGGAACAGACTAACAACTCATCAACGAAACCATAGCTTGGATTTTAGGTAGTTGATCTATTTTTATTATTTTTCATTTTCAAGGTGGCCATCACAATCAAATTTTCTTATTCAAATTGTACGATATTAAATTGGAAGCCCTCAGTATAGTATAATTTAAAATTAAACAATCTGAAATTTGAATATGCTCAACAATTTTAAAACGCTTTTTAGTCGTTTAGTAATTCAATTTAAACTTTTTAGTTTTGAAAGTATTATCGAAATTTGAAGTTTTCAGTTGTTGTAAATTGATGATTTTTAGGAGCTTCTAAATTTAATAATATCTTAAATGAATTTGTACTTGAAAGTATTTAGGATTTAACCCAGCCTAAACAAAACAATCATCAGTTCCGAGAGAATAAGACATTAAACAGGAAAATATCTGGTAGCGATCAAGATTAATTTAATCTAGAATCTACATGATTCACTTTTATTGAAAATTATTATCGATTCTCATATTGCTTAGTAAACATTATCTACAAATGGAAACTTGTGCAACTCATTGATAAATAAATTTAGTTCACACTTGGTATGTTATTCCCGATAAAAATATCAGTAAACCGTCATCAGATAGCGATTCATCCGTTTTTTGGTTATAGTTGTCATTTTTTACTTACTTTGCTCAATTGAAAAATAACAATCGAATTTGCGTCAATTAAAAACTTTGATTTCAGAGCTTCTTACATAATTACATCAGCTATGTTCGTGTAGAAGTTTTCTGAATATTATAATTAAACGGTAATAATTCACATCTAATTAGGATTCGGAACGTCTTACCTCCTTAGACATTTTTCTCATCTGTGGTTACTAAAAAGTTACTTATTCGGAATGGAGATTGGATCGGGAAAACATTTAATTTATTTTTTGTTCCATTCATTTTAAATGTTTCGAAATTCATGAACATTCCTACGATTCCAAGTTTAAATTATACAGTTTTAAATGCATTTACAACGAGTGATTTTCTAATTTTGAAGGCTCTAATCCAATGTTTGGTTGATAGTTATTGTTTTGAAAGTGAATAATTATGAATTTAATTATTGAAGATGTTACAATATCATTTCAAATTGAAAGATTTAAAAATTGCCCGAAAAGGATACGAAATAAACGTTACAATTTGTGGTGTAAAATTAATTTATCTTTCAAAATTGCCTAAAGTATGAAATTGTGATTTTCCTAAACTTTAAATTTCTAAAGTTGAAGGCTTATATTATAAATTAATTTTTTCTTCCGTGCTTCCAATGTGTCATTGTGTAATTCTAAACTATTTTGAACTCTGGCGGAAACGTAAAAATTGTAGTTAAAAAAAATTTGTAATTGTAGAATTTTGTAAGTATCCAAATTGTAGCAAAACTTATATCATAATAGATTCATTATTGTATGGCTCTTTTTTACTAAAATTACCACTTTTACGTTGTTATAATTTATTGTATTTTATTGTAAAATATACATTACCACGAGGGAAGCATTTGAAGTTCAAGCTAATTTAATTTTAAACGCTTTGAGTCGCAAATTGTTCATTTGAACTTAGAAGGCTTACTATTCACAATTTTACAATATTGATCGTTTGAATTGAAAAGTTTAAAAATGAAGCATTTGATTTAAAATTTTTAATGTTTCAAATTGTTTTTTTAATTATTCTGCTTACTATACGAGCCAGCCGTCTTCTATTTTGGAAATTGTCACTTTTTTGTACCTTTTTCAATTATCAAAGTGACATTTTATTTACAATATTAATTCACTAGACTTTATCAGACCGTATCGATTTTAATCTCTTTAATTTTTAAAAAATGCTGATAAAGTCGTGAATATTAAAACTTTATAAAGCAGAAACCGCAAACTATCAAAAAGAGTTGTCGATCGCTGAATATTATTTAATCTAAGTACAGAAATTTGATTTTTCTGTTTTTCATCTGTTAGAATTGTTAGGTTTTTTTCTAAGACAAGCGCGAAATTCTTGAAGAAACTTTAAAATGGGAATGAAAATTGGATAAGGACTGTAAATAACCAAGAAAAGATTTTAATTTTAAATTAATAAGAGTTGAATTGAACCAAACAGGACGAATTTCTAACAAAATAGTTGAATTTTCAACCCAGCCAGATTAATTTTCAACCAAACAGTTGCATTTTTAATAAAAAATGTGAGCTTCCTTCAGAGCTGTTGAATATTTGACCAAAAAAATGAATTCTTAACAAATTACATAGATAAAATTGTAACCAGATAATTGAATTTTCAACCAAGAAGATTAAGTTTATTTAACAAAAAGACGAATTTTCAACAAATTACATAAATTTTCAACTAAATAGTTTGAACAATAGATTTGATGGTAGTCCAACTTTTATTTGATTCATTTTTAGTTTATATTTTTTTCGTTCCTCAACCTTTTTAAACAATTAGTTGCATTTTTAAATTAAAAAAGATCAATTTTAACAAAAAAACGGCGTAGGTAGATTTTCAATTTGAAAATAAAAAAAGTTCTATTTTTGAACCCGATAATATGAAAGCTTAACAAAAAGTTAATTTTCAACCAATCAGTTGCATTTGTAACAACAGGAATCGATTTTCAGTTTAAAAAAATTAATTTTTAATTTTTAAAAATCATAATTTTTAATTAAAATTATAAATCCTCTACAAAAAAAGCTTTCAACTCTGCTTTTTAAAAAAATAATTCTACCAAGGAGTTGAATTTCATTTTTAATACTTTAAAAATATTCGTTTATAAAACTGCAAATTTTCCTGGACAAATTAAATTAATTTTCCATTGCCCACTTTTTGATTTCGAACTATACATTTTCAATAGTGGTGTGCAATTGTTCATTCAAATTTTTAATACAAATTTAGACACGCTTGGAAAATTGGATTTTTTTAAATAAAAAAAATTTGAGCTATTGAAAATTTTTAAATCATAGTAACTCCCTTGTCTTGCTAAAAAGATGAATCTAAAAGTGAAGTCGAATCTTTGAAATTCGATTTATGAGAATATTCAAACAAGTCGAATATTGAGGATTCGACTTGACTTTCGGATCCTTTTTTGAACCTAAAGAAAGAAGTTATTTTGGTTTTAAAAAATGTAATAACCCAAGGAAAGCAATCCGGTTTGATGTACAGTTGTACAATTGAGTTATTCTCTATTTCGAAAAATCCAATGTACCAAGCGTGTCTAAATTTGTATTAAAAATTCGAATAAACGATTGCACACCTCTAATTTTTTAATTCGTACTACACATAACCTTAGTACACTATTTTTTTATCTCTGAAATGAGTCCGAGACATGCTCTTATTTAACTCATAAAGCTTATTTTTCTCACCTGTTTGTCATCGATTTTTGAAAAAAGTACGTTTTTATATTTTTTTAGGAGAATAGTTACTTGCTGATTGCACAACTATGAGGTTACTATTTGGTTTAATGATGGGTTTAATTTATTGTAGGCTATTATACAATTCGAATAACATATGTTTCAAGTAGTTACAGTAATTTTTTTATGCAGAAATATTTTAAAAACAAACGAGTTATAGTTTATTTTGCAGAGATATTTAAAAAAACGTAGTCACGCGGTGAACCATGTTACTCATGACTGGCTTATCTGATACAAAAAATACAAAGAGGTTAGTTAAAATACGATATTTCCGTATACTTATTGTGCGATTTTTATCAAACTTTAATTTTTCAAGAAAATGGTGGATGTTTGAAATGTTGTTTCTTTTCGATAATAAAATGTCTCATTTGTCAATTTAAAAAAATAATGTACTTAATTAAAATATCGCGACCATATGTACACCACATTTATGTCACAAAATCAACTACAGCTCGCTTGTTTCATAATATTTGTACATTAAAAAATTACTGTAATTACTTGAAACATATTTTATTCGAACTGTATAATATAGGCCTACAATAAATAAAACCCGTATTGAAAACAAATTAACAAAAAAAAGCGTTTTTTTGTTTTGTTGCTTTGTCAATAAAATCTAAATCTCGCTTCTATTTGTTGTTCTAGATCCATGGGTATTCTCTTGCCACCCGTTCCTCAGGCGAACGTCACCCTCACTCTGCACCACAGGAATCGGAGTTTGGATTCCGCCCTGCAACGAATACCGGAAGTGGACGTCACTCCAAGTCCTGAATGCGAAACGAGTCCAACCCCAGCGACGAAAGCTGCTTCGTCGAACAAGTCTGGCTGCAGAGAGCGAGAGGACCTCGCAAGTCTGGGTTCCGATGACTCCGGGATCCTGTGCGGTTCAGACAGCGGTTCCAGCGACACGGCAAACGCCACCACCCGGGAGTCGAGTGTTGATCATCTTCACAGTCGCGAGAGTCTGGACTCGTCGCTTTCCCAGGGCGGCGACCTGGACGCGATCGACGTCGTCGACGGCGACGGTAGTGTCATGTCTGGGTCTCCAGTTGAAATTGGACTCACTGATGATCTGATGATGAAGGGTCTTCGGAACGGTGACTGTGCCCACGATGATAGTGATCGTGATGATAGTGATCGTGATCGTGTGGCCAAAGAGTTGCTTGCAAATGGCAAGTGTTCTCCAAAAAAACTGCTGCAAACTTGTGAATACATTGCCAAAGAACTGCGGGACAGTCAAGCCGAGAGCAATGACTTTCAAGTGCAACGCGCAGTTGTGGTGCAAAATGAGTTGGCAGGAGCTGCCATGACCTTGTGCTGCGGCACGGGGCAACCTGAGGAAGAATTGGTGCAGGAACAGCCCAAACTTCAAAGGCAAGAGACTGCCCAGCCAAAACCTACCGAGGGCTGTCTACTTAGGTTATTCGAAAGCCAAGTTTTCGACATGTCCATGGCGATTTCTTACCTTTTCAACTCGAAAGAACCTGGTGTTCAGAGCTATTTAGGTAAGATTACTCTTACGTCTATTTTCTTGTTGTTGTGGTAGTTAAATTCAGGGATGCTACAGATCCGTGAATTCTTAGAGAGTCAGGGCATTTTTGATAGGCTGAAGTTGAAGTTTAGGGGGCATCTAGAAATTGGGTAAGACCTTTTTCTGACATTTTCAACCCCCCTCACCCATGGAATTTCCTTCTTACTCAGGGACCGAGCACTTTTTCAGGGTGCCTCATGAAATCCTTTATTCTTGATTTTCTAAAATTTGAATTTTCTTTCTTTTGATAAGAAAATAATTTTCTATTTGTTTTAAATTTAAAAATATATATTCCGAGATTTCCAATGTTAAGGTGGCCATTGGCACCCTTTAAGTTGCGATTCTCTGATAAAGTTGAGATTAAAGGGTCAAATTCATCCCTACAATTTTTTATAAAATTATGAAACTCAAGAAATATTACTTATGTTGCTGCCAACAATTTCTGCTTTTGGGAAAAATTTGTTTAATCATGCGTGTCATTGAATTAAAAAAACATTTTTCGAATATTCAGCATAAAACACTTTCTAGCGACCTCTAAATATTTTTTACAAAAATAAAAAAAAATAGGGAATCATTTTATTACCGAAAGAAAGAAATTGAAGATTTTAGAAAATTAAAAACAAAGGCTTTCATTGGCCACCCTGCCGAGCATACATATCAATTGTGATAATTAAATAAGGATGATACTTTAATCAACTTAGATTTAGAAAACAACATTTTTTGATGACAATTAAGTCTTACAAACGTATAGTTTAAAATTTGTTTCTTTGATCATTCATCTTGCGGTTACAAATTTGATTCTTTTGTTGAAAATTCAACAATTTGGTTGAAAAAATTATACTTTTTGTCTATTTTCTTAAAAACACGTCTTTTTGAGTTGCAAGTTCAACTATTGTGGTAAATGAAATTAATTGAATGAATTGAATTCTTGATTTAAAATTCTAGTAATTCAGCTCTTTTGTTGAAAACTCGTCTTATTTGTTTAAAAATTAATTTCTTATCGTAGAAATATGATCTTTTTATCAACTATTACACTTTAAGCTGAGAATTACTCCTTTTTGTTTGAAAATTAAAAATTTTAGTAAATTCTGATGTTAAATTTTGCTGATTACTGGTCAAAATAATTTTCTCTTTTCTTCAGAAAATTATTTTGACCAGTATTCAGCCAAATTAAACATCAGAATTAATTAATTAATTACCCTGGTCGACAAAATAACATCATTACTTTACAAATTTTAGCTTAAAACCTTTTTTTTTATTGAAAACTGAACTATTTTCTATGAAATTTCTTTTTTTTCAGGTGAAAAATAATTGTATTAACTTAGAACTATTCCATTTTTTTTTATATTTTCAGTCGAAAATTTGTCTTTTTTGTTAGAAAACTAATGTTCTTGGTGGGAAATTAATCTTTGGTCAAAAACTAATTTCTTTGGTTGCAAATTTAACTATTTTTTTTTTAAATAGTTGTTTTTTTTTAATTGAAAATTAATCCTTTCAACTGAAAATTTAATTATTCATTTTTTTTTTGTTTAATTCGTAATGTTTTAGTTAAAAAAATTTTCTTCTTTGATATAAATTTAATGCTCTTGGTTAAAATTCATCTGTTCAGTTGAAAAATTAACTGAATTTTGTTAAAAAGTCATTCTTGTTAGTTAAAAATTCATCCGTTTTGATGATAATTCGTATATGTGAGTTAAAAATTAAACTATTATGGTAAAAAAATTAATTATTTAGTTGAAATTTAACTTATTTGTGGGAATTCGCAGTTTCGGTTTGATTCGGGTGCATTTTTTTCTTTGCAAAGTAAACAATTTTTCTTGATAAAAAATTCAACTTTTTGTTGATAATTCTTCTTTTTGGTTTAAAAATTCATCTTTTATTGATCTCTTGAAAGTTAATCTTTTTTTGATGAACATTCAACTGTTCCGTTAAAAATTCGTGTTTTTTATTTTTTTGAATTTGACTGTTTTTGGTTTTAAATTCAACTGCTTAGTTGACAGTGGAACTACTCGTACTATGTTTGGTGGAAAATTCCACTATTTGGTTGAACATTCGATTATTTTGTTGCAAAAACCGTTTTTTTTGTTACAAAATAATTTTTTAAATTGCTAATATACCCATTCCATTATTGGTGGAAATTTTATATTTATAAGTTTAAAAATTAACTTCTTTGGTAAATATTATTCTTCTTGGTTGTAAACTCATCTGTTTGATTAAAAACTTAACTACTTTGTTAAAAATCCATTTTAATTTTTAGAAAATTAATTTTTTCAATGAAAATTATACTATTTAATTTTTAGAAAATTAATTTTTTCAATGAAAATTATACTATTATATTTAAGTTGACAATTTATCTTTTTTTTCTGTAAATTCTTTGATTTGCTAGAAAGTTCATGTATGTTGTTGAAAATTTATATTTTTTTATTCAATAAAATTCAACTGTTTTTGACTGACAAATAAATAATTTTTTTTCTTAAATCAACTATTTCACTTTCAGTTGAGATTTTTTTTATGTTGCAAATTCATTTCTTTTGAGCTATATTTAACTATTTAGTTGAAAATACTTCTGTTGAAAATATTTTTAATAATTAAAATTCAAGTATTCTATTTTTGGTTGAAAATTGATCTTTTGTGTTGAAAAATCAACTGTTTGCTTGAAAATTTCTGAGCTTTATCAATAATTTATTAATCAGCTGTATTAATAAATACATTAATCCATATTAGTCATTATGAAGTCCAATTTTTTATGACAATATTAAAAAGAAATTAATTTTTATTATTTAAAAATTATGAGCTGTGATTCTCTTCTCGTGTTAATTCTTATTAAAGTTCAAAAATGGTAGTTTATACGTGTTGAAAGTTTGTGATGTTCGGGATTAATAAATTGAAAGACACTTTGAAAGTGTTGTCACAAATTAAGAATTAATGTTAATCCTTGTTGACAAAATTTTAATCCTCTATACGAAGAAGAACGTTCGTTCGGATTCCTTTTTGAATCTAACCGTATTAATTCTTAAATTGTTATACAATTTTCAAAGTATCCTTCAAGTTTTTAATGATGGACGTAACACATATTCAATGTATGTATAAATGATAATTTTTAACTTCCATGAAAATTAACTCAATGTGAGAATCAGAGATCATGATTCTTAAGCACTACAAATTTATATCTTTTTACTATTCCAAATATATTATAAATAAAATATATGATATATTATATTATATCAATATTCTAAATTGAATGGCTAGAAACAGTTTTATTTCCCATTTATAATATTTATGATATTTAGAAATTTTAACTTTGAATCTTTTAACATGAAATAATTAGCTATTAGAAAATTTCTAAAAAATTAAAAATTTGTCAATTGTAAGTTTTAAGGGTTTAAGAATAAAAAATACTGTCTCTGAAATATTAAAGATTAAACAATTCTCAATGTATGGTGTCCAAAATTGTGCAATTTTCAATCTGAGGGCGATAATAGTTTTTAAAAAATTGTTAACTGATTGGTTCAAACTAGAATAATTTCTAATTTAAACTTTATATAGACAATCTAAAATGAAGGTTCTGCAATTTTATTTAAAATTAGAAGTCTGCATTTAATTCATATAGAATTTGTTTGTTTATTTGTTGAACAATATCGAATGTTTAAAAAATAATGCAATTGAAGTCCTTTCAATTACCAGTTTTTTTTAAATTTTGAACGCTCTGACTTACAAATCGTAAAATTGGAAATGTTTCAACTTTCAATATTTTTTGCTTTGAATGCTTATACTTGAATTATTGTCTATGTTTCAAGGCCTTATTATAAAAGCTTATTAATTTTAAATTTGAAGTCTTTAAAACATTAAACTAATCCACCTTTAATGCTTCATTTAAACTTCAGTCTTGCCTATTTTAAATTAAAAATTATTCAGCTTCAAAGATCTGGAAAATTGTAATGACCTAGTTAAAACTTGTTAGCGAACAGAAATAATTTGTATTGGTTTCAATAGAAATGAAGTTCTAAATAATAATAATAATAAAAAGATATTTATGAGGTGTAACACTTATCTATCATATGGTCTTTTATCTTTCAAGGTCATATGTGATTAAATATAGTGTTAAGCAATGTGCGAAGAACTTTAAATTACTACTTAAAATGAACTCATAAAAATGTTTTCTGAAAAATAATTCTTCTAATTTGAAATATATATATATAATTTTTCTTTATAAATTAAATACATAATTATATAAATCCTTTGGATATTTTCACATCTTCAAGATTAAAAGTTCTACGCTTTAAAAATTGAAGAGGTAATCTTTATTTATATTGATTGAACCTAACATTATCTGCACACAATTTGCAAATCAGAAATTCCCCTGTATCATACTTTCTTTAAAAATATTTTTAAAACCTATTTTGTTTAAAAACGTAAGGCTATTTCCTCATTCCAAAACTTAAAAAAGAAATATACTAAAAACGAGAAGTGGCCTGCTTATGCCGATAAAAAATATCTTCACGGTCGATACTTTTTCTAGCTTTATTTTAAAATCCAAGGATGTCGTGTATTTGAATAACTCATTGTTTAATTTATTCATTTAAAACTATTATTAATTATGAACAATTTACGTGATATGAATCCAATAAAATAGAGGATAGACCAAACTAAATTTTGATCTTCAATAATAGCGTTCAGGCCTGAAATTAATTTTCAACCAGTTGAATTGAATATAGAAAAAACTAATATTTAATAAAAATAGTTGAATTTTCAACCAAAAAATGTTTCCTACAAAAAGAGATGAATTTTCGATCCAAAAAGACAAATTTTCGACAACAAAATTCATTTTAAACAAATAGTGGAATTATTCACCAAATATTTGAACTTTCTAGCATAATAGATGGATTTCCAAAAAAATATTTGTACTTTCAACGAAATAAATACATTTTTAAGGCAAAAATACAATTTTTTTAAAGACAGTTAAATTGTCAACCAAAAAAGATGAATTTTCAATCCACTAGAATGAATTTGCAACAAAACTTTTGAATTTTCGAACAAAAAATATTACTTTTTACCAAAATTGTAGAATTTTTAACAAAACCGTTAGTTTTCAACCAAGAAAGATAACTTTTATGCCGCAGAAGAACTTTTATCCAGTTGAATTAAACAAAACAAAAACGAGTTTTTGCCGAAAATAGTTGAATCCTCCACCAAATAAATAATTTTTTAATCAAGAAAGATGAATTTCAAACTCAACTTTCAATATTCAAATAAAAAAGATGAATGTTAACCCAAAAACAAATCATTTTAATGAAAATACATAAATTTCTAACAAAATTGTTAAATTTGGAACCCTTAAAGACGATTATCTACAAATAGTTAAATTTTTAACCAGAAAATACTACTTTTTTCAGCAAAAAAGTTAATTTTGTATTAAATAGTTAAATTTTTATAAAAGTAATAAGTTTAATATTTAACCAAATAGTTGAGGTTTCGTCCATATATATGAATAATCAAGAAAGAACTTAATTTTCGAAAAAATTGTTGATTTTTCTAAGCAAAAGACGAAGTTTCTACAAAACAGTTGAACATTCGACCCAAAAATATTAATTTTAATTTTAAAAAATGTAGTTTTACTTTCAACCAAATACTTGATTTTTCAGCCAAAAAAGATCAATTTTGAATTCAAGCAAAAATAAGAATTTTCAACAAAATAGTTTAATCCTTCAACAAAACAGATTAAGCTACAAATAGTGGTTTTTTAAACCAAGAAGGATGAATTTTCTACCAAAAAAATAGGAATTTTTATCAATAAAAATGTTTTTTCAGCCAAATGATTGAATTTCAAACTAGTAAAGATCAATTTTCAATTAAAAAGATCAATTTCCACCAAAAATAGCAGTTACATTATTAGTTTTAAAAATTCTTAACCAAAAACAAACGAATTTTCAACAAATTGATTAAATTTTCAACAAAGGAGTTGAACATTCAACTTAGAAGATGATTTTTTAACCAGAAAGATGAATTTTGAAACAGAAAAAATGAATTTTTATCAAAGTAGTTTAACTTTCAACCAAGTGGTTGGATTTTTGACCCAAAAAAAAACAACAGATAATTTGTTAATAAAATAGTTGCATTTTTAACAAAATAATTTATTTTCAAGAAAAAATGATTGGATTTTCTTATTGGATTCTTCTAATTGAGCACCAATTAAGGGCACCAATTAAGAATCAATTTACTTGAAAACAGGGGGGAAAAAGAAGAATTCTTTAAAAATGGGAAAAATGGATGAATAGGGGAAAGAGTGTAAAGTCTGAAATATACCGTCGTAGGGCTGTTTATCGAAAAAAATTGCTAACATTCATCTACGTTCGCAACGTTAATTTATAATGCTCTCTCCCCCTTTTCTCTTTTAAATTGGAAACCCAGTTTCGGATGGTCCCTAATTTAAAAGTCGCCTTGAATTGAAATGACAACCTGAATCCGCAATTGTTAGGTATAATTTGTTTGCCAGTATTTTGATTAGATTCGCCATTCGCATCTCGAGTATTTAGAACGTAGAATAGCCTCCAGAAATGCTGAGGAACTTCTGAGTAACGTATCTCCTTAAACTTTCAGGTAACAAGTTGTTTAGTTTCCCAGACAATGATGTGGATTTCTATTTGCCGCAACTGGTTCTAATGTACATACAATTATACGATGTTACCGAAGTCCTTTATCCGTATCTCGTCCATAGGTAAGTTCTCGATGGTAATTTTTGCCATTCTTACATAATCTCGGTACTAGGTACTGTACAAAAAAAAACTCCGAAGGCACTAAAGAGAAGTGGCTTCTTCACTTTAGAAAGTGTCCTTCATTTCAACTAACCGTTGATTTGTTATCTTTCAGATGTAGACAGTCGGCAGATTTTTCTTTAAAATGTGCCTGGTTATTGGATGCATATAGTTCCGACGCTCATCTACCATCAAAGAAGAAGTCTCACGGGACCAAGCTCAAAAATCTGATCCTTTCAGATGAACTAAGGTAATATTAAACATTCTTTGGAGTCTTAATATTATTCGAAGGTATTTTATTCAAAATTAAGGTGCTGCTTCAAAATACTGTAAATAATCGGTTATTTTTGTATACTTTAAAAAAATATATATTTTTACTTAATTTATGGTATTTCAGGGATCACAGTCCATCCCATTTACCACCATTTCCATTAATTTTTTTCCTTTTCCTTATTTTTTTTTTACCAGGTTTCGATTCATGCTTTAAGAATCATGAACAGAAATTCAAGACATTAAAAAGCAAAACGCTAAATTTGAGAAAATAAACCTAAAATAAACCAAATAAGGATATTTTTCATAAAAATAGGGAAATAAATTCCTGGAAATAAAATTAATGAAGGTACTAATATAAGATTAAAATTGAAACGACTCAAATTCCTAATATTTCAAGTAAACGTATTCTATAAAAAAATTCTTTTGGAACAATACAGTTCAACTTTTACCCAAATAGTTAAATTTTGAACCAACAAAATATGGATTCTCGACAAAAAATGTAATACTTGATATTTCAACCAAAAAATATTTTTATTTTAAATAAAAAATAACTACATTCATCCAAAAAAGATAGTTTTTAAGGAAATAGTTTATTTTTCAAACTGTTGAATTTTCAAACCAAGAAGACGAATTTGTTACAAAATAGGATTGTTGTATTTTCAGGAATTCTCTAAATTAACTTAATCATTGGACATTGAAGAGAATTTCAAATTTGATTTAATTATAATTAAAATTTTTAAAATTTTAACAAAATTGTTGTATTCTCGACTAAATAACTACCTTTTCAACCAAATAATAAAAATTTTAACTAGAAAATTTTACAAATTAGGTACATTTTTAACCAAAGAGATGAGTTTTCAACAAAAATGATGAATCATTAATAAAAAAATTAACTTTAAACAAAGTAGTTGCATTTTTAACCAAGAAGTTCCATTTTAACCAAATTTAACCAAAAGAAAATAAATTTATGACAACAGAGGTACATTTTTCAATCAAAAAAGGTTTTTTAGTCAAGAAAGGATTAATTCAAAACAAAAATAATTATTACTTCAAACAAATAATACAAATCTTAACCAAAAAATAATGTTCAATAAGATAATTGAATTTTTTGCCCAAAAAGATTAATTTTCAACTAAACAATTTTGCATTTTTAACAAGAAAAACCCAAATTTATACCAGGAGTTTAATTTTCCAGACAAACAGACGAATTTTTATAACAAAATTGAACTTTCTACGAAAAAGGATGACTTAAAAAAGATTGTTCAATTTAGAAAAAAATAGTTTACTTTACACCTGAATAAAAAAATTTTTAACCTAAAAGAATTAACTTTCATCCAAAAATTGAATGGATTTTTTTAATTGGAACGAAATTTTGGACAATAATATGCAAAAAAGTATATAGTAGTTATCTTCATAATTTTGTTATTTTCGTGAATAATGATTTTGTTTAATATCTGTTTTTACACGATGACATTAAAAAAGATTTTTATCATCATCTAAGATCTTTCAACTGATAAATATACACTAGAAACGAATTTAAACGACCAAGAAAACAAAAATAGAAAAATTAGATTTTGGAAATAGTAATTTTTGTTGTTTTCAAATAATTTCTTTTGAGCCTACTTAGAAAAATAATTTGACAAACTCAGGATTCATGTACTGAACAGAGTATACTAGAAAAAAATTGATGAGCATACGATATGAAAATCAATCTACTGATAAAAATAAATAATGAACTGTCTACTGTGTTGGAATTTTCCGTACGACAGTTCGTATCAACTCGTTCAGGGCTAAAGTTACGGAAAATTGCGTAATATCACTCAGTGACTTTGCATTATTCGAACATGAGCATTTTTCAATCATATTTTTTATCTATTTTTTAATTTTTTATCTTGAAGTTTTTCTGATGTATTCTTATCAGTAGAAAATGCTAAGGTGTTCAGCAATTTTGTCACAGCTAAATAAAGAAAACTTTTAAACACAAAAATGAGTAGAAAACTTGTTAAAGAAAAGGTGGTGATATTAAAGAATAATAAAATAATTTCAATTCCCTTTATTCAGAAAAATTCCTTTATTTTTCCTAAAATTGAAATACTGAAAAGCTGCGATCCCTGGTATTTGTAATTGTGTGTTATATTTATTATAAAATCCTAAAATTTAAGGCCAAAGGGAATTCGAAAGCATCGCGCAATGGGTTTGCAAGTTCCCCTGCCACCGCCTTTGCCTTCTGCTCAATGTGTAACTTCTCCTAACAAAAAAACCCACCAAAGATCTCAGTCTGATGCCACTGGACTCTTTCAAACTATTCGTCGTAGCCATTCCGGTGAGTGGTAAAGATAAATAGATGACAATAAGCTAATTATTTATTTTTTCAGTGTTTTACCTTAAATTTTCGAATGTAGCTTAACACTGATAAAAATTGAGTTTATTAAACATTTTTTCAGGATCAATAAACAAAGTAAGCCTTGGCGACCTTAGTTCTGGTCGGGCGTTTGATAATGGATGTACCTGTTTCGATTCCTGCCAAGGAGTAGTAAATGACTTACGAGGACAGAAGACTGACTGCTTCTGTAACGTAAGTTAAAAAAAAATAATCTTAAATTTTATTCCAGGCCTCGGATTCACCATACTATTGTATTTTACACTTTTCTTTCAAACGAGGACACGATTTTACTACTATTTTCAAAAAAATTAAACTTTAATACATTTTTTCTAAAACTATTTTTAAACTTCTTCGCTAATTGGCTATAAATGGTCTCAATGGCTGATTAGGGGCCGTCCAAAATTATGAGTTTTGAAGCCGAAAAGATGAGATTTTATCAAAACAGCTGAATTTGAAACTAGATAGTTACATTTTCAACCAAAACGATGAATTCTCAATAAAATGAATACATTTTCCACAAAGAGTTTAATTTTCTACCAAATTGTTGAATTTTCATGCCGAACAGACGAATTCTCTACGAAACAGTTGAATTTTTCCTAAAAATTGTAATAGATGCTATTTAAACGAAAAAAGAATTTAATTTTAAATTAAAAGCAGTTGAGTACAACAGAAAAATACGAATTTTAAACAAATTCTTTCAGTCCTCAACTAAAAGAGATCAAGTTTCAACCATACAGTTATATTCTTTAACAGAAAAATTATTTTTCTACCAAAAAGTACTAATTGTTAACAAAATACGTATATTTTCTACCAAATCTTTAAATTTTAATCCAAAAGAATTAATTTTATACTGAAAATACAAATTTATTAAAATTTATTTGTATAATATTTGTTTATATTTATATAATTAATTATTATATAACCACACATTGCACCTGTAAACAAAAAAATTTATTTTCTACCCAAATACGAATTTTCAACCAAATGCATACATTTGTACAAGATACATACATTTTTACCAGATAGAAAAGAGCTTTTAAGGAAGTAATTCAACATTCAACCAAGGAGTTGAATTTTTAATATAAAAAGGTGAATTTTCAACGAAAAATGCAATAGTTGATATTTTAACATAAAATATTTTAATTAAAAATTAAAAACAGTTGGATTTAACCATTAAAGTCAAATTTTTAAGCAAATTCTTGAATTCTCATCTAAAACAAATTAATATTTAATTTTAAAAATTGCTTTTTTGACCATAAAGTTGATTTTCTTTTTAAAAAAAGATAAGTTTTCAACAAAATTCATCAATTTTTAACCAAATACTTAAATTTTCTACCAAATTGTTTAATTTTCAAGCCGAAAATTAAAATTTTTTACAATGAAGTTTAGTTTTTAACCGGAAAAAGGAATTTTAAGAAAAAGTTAATTTTCAACCGAACTTTGAACTAAAATTATAAGTCTTATTCCAGATAGAAAATAGCTTTTAAGGAAGTAATTCAACTTTCAACCAAGGAGCTGAATTTTTAATATAAAAAAATGAATTTTCAATGAAAAATGAAATAGTTGAAATTTTAACAAATAATATTTTAATTAAAAGCTAAAAACAGTTGCATTTAACGAACAAAGTCAAATTTTCAATAAAATACTTGAATTCTCATCTAAAACAGATTAATTTTTAATTTTAAAAATTGCTTTTTTAACCAAAAAGTTGATTTTCTTTTTAAAAAAAGATGAGTTTTCAACAAAATTCATCAATTTTGAACCAAATACTTAAAGTTTCTTCTAAATTGTTTAATTTTCAATTGGGATTTTCGATTGATTTAAAACATTTTGAAAATTTTATAAGTGAGAATTTTCTTCTTATCGAAAAAAGTCACTGAGATAAATTGTTCGTCTTTTTTAATCTATTATAAATATCCGTACATAGAATTTTCAAATTCAGAAAAAAGTGGTCTCAAAAATTTTCAAAATGCGCTGACTTTTTTAATTTTTATCAAAAATGGCTGGTTAACGAACTCACCCTTTCTCTTAGGGCCTACAAAAAGTGTGCCAAAGATCGATTAGATCTGTTCATTTTTTCGAGATTTATCGTGTTTACGGACGGAGTGATAGACAGACGCCGTCGTAAAAATTTGATTTTCGGATTCAGGGGGACAATTCTAATTCGTTCCTAATCATAAATGATGATACTGTAAAAATGAATTTTCTACAGAAAAAGATACATTGTCAAACCTAAAAGAGAAATGTTCAACAAAATGATTGAATTTTCAATTAAAACACTTTTGTGGTCAAGAAAGAAAGTAAGTTTTAATCAAGCTGTTGTATAATCGAGTCAAAAAGACGATTCTTGTAGAAAACAGTTGAATTTTCAACCGTAAAGTATGAATTTTTAACAAAATTGTTGAATTTTCAACCAAATAAATGAACTTCGAACCAAATAATAAAATTTAAATTAAAAAATGCATTTTTAACCAAAAATTTAATGGTATACTTCTACAAATAAGAATGAACTTTCAACCAAATATTGTTGGATTTTCTTATTGGGTTCTATCGATTCAGTTCCCATTTAAGTGGAAAATTGAGAAAAAATATAAAGATTTTGAAGTCTGCAATAAATAAATAGAAATTTTAATAATTTATATAAGAAAGAAAAACATTGAATTTCGTTTTTAATACTTGAAACCTTTTTTGACACTATTAAAAAAAAATTGACACTATTTATTTACATTGCTTTTTATCTCTAAAGTGAGTCCGAGGCCTGTTATTTCCTTATTATCCTTCTAATGATGGATTCTCTGTATTTATTTACTCTTCAGGCACCCCGACTAGCACCCGAGTTGGAGTTCATTCAGGCGTTAATCTCGATCGGTAAACTACTTGGAACCATTCCCACCAAGGAAAGCAAAACCGTTCAACTCGTTGCAGAACTTAATACTCTCAACTTGAATCTCCCAGCAAGAGTCTGGCTTCCTTTGCACAGCACAGTTCCCCATCACATTGTTCGAGTTCCTCCGCAATATGCGGCAGTTCTCAATAGTAAAGATAAGGTATAACTGCACTTTCTGATAATTTTATACTTGAGGAGTAAGCGAGCAAAACATGACAAATCCATTTCTTGGAATAAATTAATTATGCATGATTTTAGCATTTTTGGGACTCTATGATTACTGACCATTGGTTTTAGTTTCCAGAATTCAATAATATTCAGGGTGGCCATCCATCCGGGAAATATTTTAAATTCTGCTATTTTGAACGGTGAAAATGAGAGTGGTTTTTTCATTTGACAGAAGTGATATCTTTTAGTACAATAATGTATCCAGTTGTTTTCAATGTCAATTGATACTGCATTATATGACACTCATTGACAATATATGAACCGTCTTTAAAATTTCGATCATTTTAATTTAAAATTTTAGTTTTAAATTTGCCATTCTAAAACAGTTTAATCTTTGAAGCCTTGAAACTAAAGTTTTTTCTATTATTAATTTTTGGATATTGCGAATTTTGAAATTAACAATATTTTAGTTTCAAATTAAAATATTTAAAATCTTAGGACCATTTTGCTATTAAACAGGGTGTCTAGTGACCTTGAAACCCTGAAAGTCTCCTGTAATTTTGTTTAAACCTTGAAAACCTTGAAATCTCCTTGATTTTTTTCACGAAAACCTTGAATTTTTCTTTCTTTTTTTTTTAAAGCAGTAAATTTATCGAATTGCGAGGAGCACTTTAAATTTTTTAGCATATTATGAAAGAAACATCTCGTTTAGAAAAAATCTTGCTGCTGAAAATTTTTTTATTCAAGATATAATTTATCTTTTTTTTTTATCACAGAATAAACAAAGATATTTCAAAGCACTTTTCGTTGGTTCAACCTAGAAATTATAAAAAATTTTAGTTTAAAATTTCGATGTTAATTCAGTTTCAGAATTAGACTAAGCCATGGATATACGACGGATTTTTCGAGGGGTTGACCACTCGGGTTTTGAGTGTCCAACAGATTTCAAAAGGTTACAAAAGATTTCAAAATATTTCAAACATTTCAAAAATCTTTAACATTTCATAACGATTTCACGGATGTTAATGATTTAAAGAAGGCGCGCACGCCAGATTTCAATAAAGATTTAACAGAAATTTCACAAACATTTTAAAACTTTAAAGATTTAAAGGATTTTCAAGATGTGAAAAAGGGTACAGTACACCAGATTTCAAAGATTTCAAAAATTTGAAACGATTTCAAGAGGTTTTAAAACATTTTAGAAGATTTCAAAATATTTCAAATAATTCAATGACTTCAACGAATACAAAAGATTTTCCAAAGAAAGATTCAAGAAAGATTTTATAAACATTTCAAAATATTTATCAAGATTTCAAGGATTTCAAATATTCAAAAAAGGCGCGTACACTAGATTAAAAAGTTTTCACAAAAATTCCCCAAAGATTTCGAACATTTCACAAAGATTTTAAAACTTACAAAAGAGTTTAAATATTTTAAAAAGGGTATATTAAACCACATTTCTAAGATTTCAAAACATTAAAAAGATTTTAAACAATTTCAAAATTTTTAAGGAGATATCAAAAGATTTCACTAAGATTTGTAATAATTTAAATAATTCCAACGAATTGACAAAAGATTTCGAAAATTTCACTAAGATTTCGAACATTGCACAAAGATTTTAAAACTTTCAAAAGATACTAAAGATTTAAAAACATTTGAAAATTAACTTCAAAATTTTGTAGAAGATGTAGAACTTTAAAGATTCCAACAAGGGTACAGTACACCAGATTTCAAATATCTCAAAACATGTAAAAGATTTTTAATAATTTCAAAAGGTTTCAAAAAATTTGAGAAGATTTGAAAAGATTTTAATATTTTCAAATGAACGGAAAAGATTTCACGAACAAAGATTAAAGAAATATTTCCAAGATTTAAAAACATTCCAAATATTTTAAGCGATATTAAAATTTTGTATACGATTTCAAAAGATTTAACAAAGATTTCAAATATTCCAGTGGGTTTTAAACGATTACAACCAATTTCATAAAGATTTCACAAATATTTCAACAATTCCAGTGATTTCAAACGAATACAAAAGACTTCGAGAAGATTTCTCAGTTTCTCTAAAGAATTCATAAGGATTTCAAAATATTTCAAGAATTTCAAATCATTTCAAAGATTTTAAGCGATTTCAAAAGGTTTCAACACATTTGAGAAGATTTCAAAAGACTTCAATGATTTTAAACAAACACAAAAGATTTCGCAAAAAAAGATTAAAGAAATAGTTCACAAAGATTTCAAAAATTTAAAAATTTAACGAAAGCTTTGAAAAATGCCAAAAGATTTCTCACAGATTTCACCGAAATTTCAAGCTTTCACTGAGGCTTGTAATACTTCACAAAGATTTCAAAGATATTGCAAAGATTTAAAAATATTCTTAAAGATTTCAAAAAGTCGACTCATGTTCGCAAATAATTAAGAATTTGTTTATTTGCGATTCGGCTTTCTTTCGAAATTTTTGGCCTATAAAAAATGAAATGGCTCATTTTTTACATGTATGACAAACGTTTATTTCATTATTTGTTGTAAAAAAGAAGACCTGGAAAATTTTGATTTCTTGACCTGGAAAACCTGGACAACCTGTTAAACATTTAAAAATGTATTAAAAGCCTTGATAGTCGGTTTTGAATTTAATCGTTTTAGATATAAATATAAAGCAATTTCGAATTAAAAAGTTTAAAATTGCACAATTTCAAAAAATGAAATCATATTATAGCAATATTGTTTTGTATGATTTATTTCAGTTTTTAAATTTTAATGTAAGATCCTAAAATTTTCCTATTTTTAGTTGAAGATTTAAGCAAATAAATCATTTCAAATTGAAAAATATTTGATTCGAAAATTACAGTATCTGAAATTGATACTTCAGTAAATGGATAATTTCGGTAGTTTTAAATGGTTACAATTTTATAGTTCTGAATTTTTATAATGAACACTAAATTTCTTATTTTTCCCTTTCATATGTTTTAAATTTACAATTACAAATGAATTGGTTGAATTGTGAAAAGTATAATTAGCAATTTAAAAACTTAATTTTTAAGCTATTTATATTTACTTCAAATAATTTAAATTTCAAAGGGGTTAAGTATAAAAAACGTTTTAACATTACTATGTATTTCTGGTGAATACAATTTTTTTCAGTTTTAAATGCAGTTCTCATTCATTTCAATTTTAACGTTCTGCCGTAGAAATGTTTCCCATTTAAAATGACTATTTATTAAAAAAGTTTTTTTTTAATAATACAATTCATTCTTTCATTTTAGAATAATTTTTTGAATCAAATTTAATGTTTCATTATAATTTTATTATGTAATAACAATGTCAAATTCTAGACTTTCAGAAGCTTCGGCTTTGAAAGATTCAATTCAGGTTTCAATATTAAATTCTGAAATTTTAATCGCTTTGAATTTAAAATTATGTAAATTTAAAAGTTTCCAATCGTTAATTATTCAATTTTAAACGCTTTTAATTATAAAGAATACAATTCCAATTTCTCTTAATTTTAAATTACCCAATTTCCAATATTCTTATCTTAAAATATTCAATTTTTAACGTTTTGACGTTGTTCTATTTTCGAAATTTCAATCTGAAATCATACTAGCTTCGCGATTCTTCAATTCAAATTAAAAATGTTTAATTTCTAGCATGTAGACTTAGAAATTATACAATTTGACTTTTTTTCTAATTATAATTAGAAATTATTAATTATTGTTTCAAAAATGTTTAAAACCTTGTATTACAAAATTGGCGTGATAATGGATTTTTTAATTTGCATATTTTCATCTGAGGATATAGAAATCCGGAGACATAAACGCGCGATTTGCGCGCTTGCATTTTACTGCTAGTGTGTATCTAGTGTATAGTACGCATCTGTGCATTTTCCTTGATTAGACTCAAAAATTTCCTTATCCTAGTTTTATATCATTCAGAGTCAATCGAGTTCTTGCTAAAAGGTTTACTGATGTTTATCGACTTCCGCAATAGATAATATATGTGAATAAACTGTGGGTTTCAGAAAGAAAGTTAATTTCTTCTAAACGGGAAGAAATATCGAATATTTATCGGGAGAAAGCTGGGAGTCGAAAATTTAAAAAACAGTGGCCACCCTGATATTGTATAACCAGTTAGATTCTTCTGTTTGATATTATGTGAATTTTTCTTCTATCTCTGGTGTATTTGAGAAACAGCATTTGCCTCATTTTTGAGGAATCATCTAGAATGGATTTATCATATTTGGTTAGTTTGCATCTAATTTTTTAAATTTACAATTTATCACAGTAATTATTTTTGGTTGACAATTCAATGGTTTTGTTGAAAATTTGTCTCTTACGTTTTGAAAGTTCAACTGTTTTGTAGAAAACTGAAGATTTTGGATGAAATTGTTTTTCTCTATTGACTGTAAAATTTTTCTTGGCTTAAACATGCATGTTTTATCGTAGAAATTTTATCTTTGTTGACTGACAATTCAACTGTTTGGTTATAATATTAATCTGTTTTGGTCGTGAATTCAACCTTTTTTTTAATCATCTTTTTGGTTGCATTGAACTCTTCTTTATTCAAAATTAGAATCTTTTTTGTTTACAATATCTTTTATTTTAAAAAATTTTTCTTTTTGTAGAAAATTAACCTTCTTAGTTGAAAATCGATCTTTTTTATGAAAACTGATTTGTTTGGTTAAACATTGAACTATTTTGTTTAAATTTGTTTTTTCTTTCAAATTATTTTTTAAAATGAAAATATAACTTCCATTATTTGTAGAAATCAATGTTTTTGGTCAAAAATTTAACTAATAGGTTAAAAAAATAATTTTTTTGGTTGAAGATTAATCATTTTAGTTGAATTTTCACTTTTTTTGATTGAACTATTTTGTTAAAAATATATGTATTTTATTTATAAAAATTTTTTTTTGGGAGTAAAATTAGTCACTTTGGTTAAAAATCGATCTCTTTGGTTAAAAACTCATTTCTTTGGCTGAAAATTGAATTATTTTGTTGATATAAAAAAAATTAATTTTTTAGAGAATCCATCTTTTTTGTTAAAGAACTAAGATTTTGGTTGAAAATTCATGTATTTTATTAGAAAATGAATCTTCTTTGGTAGGAAATTATTCTTCGTCGTCGAAAATATAACTTTTTAGTTGCAAATTCATTTCTTTCTTTGAAAGTTTAACTATTTTGTAGAAAATCCGTTTATTTAATCGAAAATTATTTTTGTAAATAAAAATTCCACTCTTTGTTTAAAAATCCGTACTTTTCATCGAAATTTAAGTGTCTTTTGTTAAAAAATCCTTTTATTTGCTTAGAAATTTAATGTTCTAACTGTGAATATAACTATTATATTTTAAATTAAAAATGTCTCTTTTGTAGTGAAAATTTGAACTATTAAGTTTAAAGTTTCGGAATTTTATTGTGAATTTATTTCTTCGATTGCATATTTTACTACGTATTCTTTAAAAAATATAATTAAGTTTACATTGAATCAAAATAAAAAATAAAAAAATTAATGTTTTTGTTTGAAGATTTATCATTTTAGTTAAAAATTAATTTCTGTGCTTTAAAATTTAATTTTTTTACTGAAAATTTTCCTCTTCCAGTTAAAGATTCATAAATTTAGTTGAAACTTCATCTCGCTGGTTAACAGTTTACCTAGTTCGTTAAAAACTCTTTTTTTCGAATGAATTAATTTGTTTAGCTGAAAATTTAACTACCTATTCCATTTTAGGTTGAAACTGGATTTTTTCTAATTGAAAATTGAAATACTTTGATAACAGTGGAACCACTTTATTAAAAATTTATTTTTTAGCAAAGGTTTAATTTCTTTTGTTGAAAATTATACTAATTTGTTGAAATTTGGTTGTTATATCCTCATTAATTTTATTTATTGAAATTTTAACTTCCATTTTTTTGGTAGACAATCCATCTTTAATGGTTGAAAATCAATTAATTTTGTTAGATAATCCCTATTTTTTAGTAGCAAATTATTCTTCGTTGAAAATCTATCTTTTTGTTTGAAAATTAACTATTTTGGTGAAAATTTAACTATTTTGTAGAATATCTGTTTATTTAATAGAAAACTATTTTTTAAACTGCAAATCCAAGTATTTCATTTCATGTTGAAAATTGATCTTTTTCACTTGAAAATTCATCTATATGTTTGAATATTCGTCCTTTTTTGGTACAAATTTAATCTTTTTTTAAATCATTTTATTTGCTTAGAAATTAAAGTTGAAATTTTTGTATTTTTTAATGAAACAATCAACTATTAGGTTGAAAGTCCATTTACTTTTATGGGGATCTATTTCTTTGGTTAAAAAGTCAACTACATATCCTATTCTTTGTTGAAAATTCAAATTGATCTACATATATGTTTGAAGATTACACTATTTGGTTAAAAATTAAACTCTTTTGTTTAAAATTCAATAATTTGTTTGGAAAGTAAGGTAAAATAAGGGAATCTTGAAATAGTGATTGTTTAGCCAAGCTGTATATTTTACATTTTTAATAATTGGATTAATGCTTGTTGCAGGCTCCTTATATAGTTTATGTCGAGGTCCTGGAGGTGGAGGATCTTTACACTTCGCCAGTGCCAACTAAAATTATGGGTAGTTCGTTACGACATACAAAATCAGAGGAAAACTTGACGGGTGGCGAGCAATCCAGTTCCTCCGGTCCATCCAACCTTCCAAATATGGAGAGCCAACAAACCACACCCTCGTCTATCGCGAGGCAAACTCCAGTCAAAAGTTTCGCTGCTTATCCTTTAAAAAGTTCTGATATCGCATTTAATTTCCCTGATGACGATCCCAGCGATTGCTGGAGTCAGGAGGATGACGAAATCACGCAACAGGTACACTTAAAAATCTCGATTATCCTTAGCTAAGGTAGCTTTTTACAATTTATACTTTAGATCTTTTAATTGACATAACTAATAAATATATTTTCTCGATGTTCTTATGAAAATTGGGGAAAATTCAGATATTAAAAAGAAAACCTGCAAAAGTCACGCATTTTTTTTTGTATTTCTGTTTTCTTTTCGTTTCTTTCCCTTATGTAATTATATATTCAGTTACAAATTTTATTTATTTGGTTACAAATTCAACAATTTTGTTGAAGAGTTATCATTTTTGGTTGAAAATTCAACTACTATTGTGAAATTTCGTATTTTCGGTTTAAAAATTTGGCTGTGTCTAGTCGGTGAGACACTTCTTAAAAATATACAATATATTTTGGTAGAAATTTGATTTCTTATTTAAAAATGCAGCTGTTTTGTTGAAGGTTGCATTAGTTTGTTTGACTGAAAATTTAACTTCCAATTTTGGTTGAAAATTGATTTTTTCTAATTGGAAATTCAACTATTTAGATGAAGATTGAACTACTTTGTTGAAAGTGTAATTTTCGGTTAAAGGTTCGCCTCTGTTTTAAAATTGGACTATTTTGTTGCAAATTGTTTTTAATTTAGTTTTTTAATTGAAAATAAAAACTTTTTTCTTTTTAGTTGAAAAAGGATCTTTTTTAGCTAACAGTTCTTTTTCTTGGCAGAAAACTAGTCTTCTTCGTTTAAATTTCCTATTTATTGGTTACAAATGCAACTGTTTGTTTGAAAATGAACTTTTTTAGTGAAAATTCGTCTCTGGTTGGAAAATTCAACTTCTAGGTTGAAAGTTATCTAGTTAAAAATTATTTTTTTTCTTAAAGATTCATCATTTTAGTTGAAAATTCAACTCTTTAGTTAGAAATTAAACTATTTTATTCAAAATTCGTCTTTTTGATTGTAAGGTTGTCTTTTTTCGGTAAAAGTTAAACTACTTTGTTAAAAATTCTTTTTTTTCATGCAGGGTCATCGTATAAGTTTAAAATGCATCGCTTTGGTTAAAAATTGGATTATATAGTTAAAAATTCATCTTTTTTTATTGTCGGAAATTAATTTTTTCAATAAAATTTCCACTTTTCCATTTTTAATTGAAAATATATCTATGTTTGCTGAAAATTGGTCTTTTTTGAAAATTCACGTATTGAAAAATATCTTTTTAGGTTGAAAATTCACAAATTTGGTTAGAAATTCAAGTGCAATGTTGAAAATTTAATTGTTTTGTTGACAATTAAACTATTTTGTTAAAGGGTAATCTTTTTTGGTCGAAAATTTGCTTTATCTATGACAAATTCATCTTATTAAAATGAAAAATTGGTTAGGGTAAAGTTAGGTAATTTTTAAAATGAAGTTTTGCGGCCACTCTGTATTGCTATCAGAGTGTTAATAATTGAAAATTGATATTTCGCATTTAAAATTAAACTATTTGGTTGAAAATCTGCGTACTTTGTCTAAAATTCGTATTTTTGATAGAAAATTGTTCTTTGGTTGAAATGTCTTCTTCTTGACATAAAATTCAACTATTGAAGTTGAAAATTCATCAGTTTGGTTGAAAATTAATTTCTTTAACTGAAAAATTAACTGTTCCATTTAAAGTTCAAAACTTATCTTTTAGTTCAAAATTGAATAATTTGGATGAAATTTAGCCCTTCTTTTATTGAAAACTGAACTATTACGTTAAAAATTTACGTATTTTATCAAAAAAATTGATTTTTTTGCTGAAAATTATCTTTTTCATTCAAAGTTAGTCTTTTTGTTTAAAGATTCTTCTTTCGGTTAAAAAAGGCCATTTGTCCTGGCTGAAATTATGTTGCCAATTTTTTTTCTGCCAAACCATTGGTATGCGCTAATATTTGTTTGTTTTATAAATAAAACATCTAAGGCGTGTCTAAGAGAAATAAAATCGCTTTTCTTGTATTGTTTTTTTAAATTATATTTAAAATGATGGTTTCAGAAAAAGTTGTGCCATAGTTCGCTATTTGTTGCTTTTATAAGTATTTTTATAAGTCCCTTTTTTCATTTATCTTTGACGAAGAAATGCGAAAAAAAGAACGACTGAATAAACAAATTTAAAGGATAAAGTTCCGAATAGGTGAACGTGACGATTTCCATCACACTGCGTATACTTATGTATTTTGACGCGCTGATTACGAAAATGATAGTGAAAATTGGTGACTAGGCGATTTTCATGGTGAAATCGCAGAAAAATCATACAAAAAATGTGTTTTTTTTGCGTTTATCACAGCCAATATGCAAAATCTTGCAAAATGCTTCCAGTGAAAGTTGTAGATCTTACAGAAATACACGTTTTTTGTATGATACATTTTTTTGTACGAGTGATAGATTTCGAGAAAATTAGTGATATCTGGATTTTTATGAAAAAACCATAAAAATCATGCTCTTTTCGTTTTCGAGTATTAATCGTACCCCAGTGTCAGCAACTCGTCTTATACGCGTAATTGAACCCGTTTCCTAAATTTTTTCTGGGTCCAGTCACAGGGGTGCCTTCCCGCCCCCCCATGACGCGTGGGGAAAGGGGCAGGGGTATGACCTTACATTATTTCTGTGACAAGTCACAGGGGTGCCTTCCCGCCCCCTATGACATGTTGGATAGGGGGTCGTGTCTGAACTAAGTTATTTTTGTGACCAGTCATTGGTATGCCGGGGTTTTTTGCGTTTATCTCAGCCAATACATAAATTTTCACAAAACGTTTCTATCAAAGTTGTAGATCTTATCGAAATACACATTTCTTATACGATACATTTTTTTCTACGAGTAATAGTTTCCGAGAAAATCACAGATATATCTGATGAAATGTAACAAATTTTAATGCAATTAGCGACAGGTCTTTCTCCACCATCCGCGCTCATAGTACTTAAGGGCGTGTGTTCCTTGCGTGCAATATTATTTTCGAGATTTTCCTCTCTTGAGTCCTCGTCTAGATGGATGAAACATATAATATTTTTAGTTTATCTAAGATTCTCCAAAAAAGGGAAACAACTCTTCAGTAGTTGCGACAAATCGAATTAATTCCGTCTGAACGATTTTGCTCAAAACATAAGAAGAAGATGACTCTTGTGGAGTCTGAACGTGTTTACGGATCCTTCCTTTGTTATAAAATACACAAATATCGTCACAGTATTACCGTTGCAGAAAACACGTGGTTTGAAAGGTGCCGCATTTCTGCAGCGGCCTGTATGCTCATTACGTATTGGTTTGCGTTAAATTTTAATTTTGAACAAACGATCCGAGAAAGCAGCATTATAAACAATCAATCGATTTCTCGAGAAACAGTTTCAGACCGCTTCTCATTTTGTAGAGAGGTCTGCATGCTTGCTCTTGACAGCAACTTCGAAAAGGATGGTCGCATCGGCTGCGTCGGTGAAGTTGTTGAAATCGATGAGTGCAAAATCGACCGTCGAAAATACGAGCGAGAACGTTTAGTAGAAGGATCATGGATTCTCGGAATGATCCACAGAGGACATTCCTACAACTGTCGGTTGGAAATCTGTCCCGATAATAAGAGAGATCAGGCTACTTTAATTGCATTAATAAAAAAGCATGTAGCGGAAGGGACAGAAATCCACATCGATTGTTGGAAGGGATACATTAATCTCAAAAATCATGGATTTGTCCACAAAACTGTGAATCGTTCCGAACAACTTGTGGATCCCGATTCCGAAGAGCATACACAAAACATCGAGTCATCTTGGCGGTGGATGCGACGATTTCTCTCACGAGGAAGAGTGCGTAAGAGCAACATTGCAGAACATCTCTGCGAATTTTCGTGGCGGCGACGCGTAAAGAAAATAGTTGCTGATCCATTTAAAGAATTAATTACTAACATAAAAGCATATTACCCTTGCCACTAAATATACTGAGCAGACTATTATAAAAAAACTTATAAGGAGTATACAATCAAGACAATAAATAGAATATACTTAGAATTTCTAATTAAAATAAATTAAAATATATTTAAAAATCATAAAAGTAAAAAAAAAACAATTAAAAAATACAAAAAAAATGCTTTTCAAAATACTCCAACCTTCCCGTGGTGAAAAGCGTGAGTAGGTACCCAACCGAAACCAATGGAGAATGCTCATTGTTTTTTTTTTTTTTTTCATAAAAATCGAGATATCACTAATTTTCTTGGAAACTATCACTCGTAGAAATCGTAATCAGCGCGTTAAAATACAAAAGTATACGCAGTGTGAAGGAAATTGTCACGTTCACCTATTCGGAACTGCATCCAATTTAAATTTTTAACTAAAAAAATAAAATAGAACACACACAATGATGTTTTTCTGACTATATAGTGTATAGAAAGAATACATTTACCCTTTTTTAATTGTTTAAAGAAATATAATTTGTTTAAATGATTACTTTTCCAAAAACACTTTTAAAATCGTACTTAATTGTATGTGTTCTATTTTATTTTTTTAATTATCGAAAAATAACTGCTTGAGCAAATCAAGTTGAAAAAAGTGGACATCTCTGGCTCAGTTTTTATAAATTTTGAAAATAAGCAATAAAAAATTGTTTAAATAATTACATAATATTTTTAGAAACATGTACTATTCCAAAAAATGGCAAAATATTGCATTCCAATCAGAAATACGATTATTTTTTACATTTTTGGGGAATAAATAATTGTTTAATAATTTATATTTGTTCAAGCAATTGAAATTTTTTTAAAAAGTCATGAAAAATATTGAAATTGTCCATTAATAATTATTTTAATGAAAAAGATGACGGAAATTGCTATAAATTAACAATAATACGTAAAAATGTAGTTTTTGGATTTCTTGGGGACTGCGTGGATGGTGAGGGTGGGTTGGAAATAAAAGTTATTAGTTTGGTTTTATTTCGTAGGCACTCCTCTTCAATCCCAAAAAAGTTTGGCACCTTTGGATAAAACCTTGGCATATGAGTTCAATTTTTCGAAAATTTCCCATGCTAATTAAACGGGATTTTGAGGTGCCTTGAAGTTAATATTCGAATTTCGAAAAACGAAAGTTTCTTTTATCGGAAATGGAAATTTTTTTTGGGTTTAATTACGTTCTTTATAAATGAATTATATTCAATTGTTCGACAAGAGATTGCAAACACATTGCCATCGTAATAATAAATAAATAATATAATAAATAATAAATTTTTGTTGACAGTGAATAATCAATATTTATTTGCAGTATTTGCAGCTTCACAAGCCGAGAGACAGAGACACGATTTCGCAGCTGAGTCAGGAATCTTCTGACAGTCGAGAGCCCATCTTCATTCCTGGAGATATAAAAAGGCGATTGAGCGAAATGGCCGCGACTCCCAAAACGACCTTCAATCACGACCCAGAGGATCCTTCAGCGGCGGTCCTTAAGGAACCTTGGGAGTTGAAACAAAAACGCATAAGAACGTCGAGTCCTTATGGACATTTAGCTTCCTGGAGATTGCTACCAGTTATTGTAAAATGCGGGGACGATCTCAGACAAGAGCTTCTCGCCTCGCAGCTTTTGTCGATGCTCTCGAAAGTATGGCAGGACGAACACGTGCCTCTCTGGTTAAGACCTTACAAGTAAGTTTTTCAAATTTAGAGTTTCTAGCCTACCGGGAAATCGGCAAAACCCGGAAATTCTATGTAAATGGGGAAACCCCCTAGATTTTTATATCCGATCGAGTTTTTTTTCGAAAACAGTGAATTTATTTTTTGAGCGTAAATTTTACAATTTTCTAGAAAAAAAAAAGTCTGTCCAAGTATGATTTCAACAGTTTTTTTTAATGATTAGTTTAATTTTGATCTTTTTCAATTGTGATATTATTCAATTTACAGTGCGCAATTCGAAAATCTTTCACTTAATAATTTTCCATTTTGGATTTTAATTTTTAAGTATATTTTTCATTTAAATAATTCTAAAATACAGTTTTTAAATACTTTGAAAATTGAAAATGAGCAGTGTTTGAGATCGACAAATTTTGGATCAAAAATATTTTTAGTTGATCAAATATGAATATAAATTATAATGATTATTAAAATTGAACTATATATTAAGGCTTAACGAGTGAATAATAATTGATTTTACAAGATGATTTGGAATGAGTTCAAAATTTAAGAATTTCCAGATTTTAACGTTAATAATTAATCATCTGTTTTAATTGGAAAGCCTTCGTAGTCAAACAAATGTAAATGCCAGATTGAAGTTTATAAACTATTTTCAATTTTAAAATAACTTCAAAATAATATATTCATGATTAGAGGTGTTTATTAAATTTAAAATATTGTTTTAGTTTTAAATTTCAAAATTTCTACTTTAGAAAAATAACAATTGCTTAATATTTACGAATTCCATTTGAAAGAAATTTAATGTACGAGTAAAATTGTTGAATTTAGATGTATAATCAATATTATTTATTAATTTAAAAGAACTAAAACATTTTCTTAAGATTCGTCGGAAAATTTAAAATGACTTTTGATTTTAAAAAAATTAATTTCAAGAGAATATTTAAAAAAAAATTTTTAATTTCTTAAAAAGTTTCAAAAATAATTTACAATTAGAATAAACGTGAAACAACATGTAGGTGTTTCAAAATTTTTAAATACAATTTTGAAGCTTTTTAAGGATTTTTATACTATTTAAAATGAAAATAATTTTAAAAGTGTTCAACTTATAACAAAAATTTAATCGTTCAGTTTTTAATATCTCTAGCTTGAAATTGCATAAAATGATTTGCACCTTGGTTTTTATTACTTAAAATGGAATTTTTTTAGCTTTAGATCGAATTTCAATCTCTTCTTAAAAGTTAATTAAACTCTAATATAATAAACATTTTACAACGTTGGAATAAAAAAGTCGGAAGCTTTCGAAAATCACTATTTCATATGTTTTACAACAAACATTTTTTTGAGCAGAAAAGATATTTCAATTTTTCCAACATTTTCGTTTCAAATTTCAAGAAATTGCACAGTGCAGGGAAAAATTGTCACAATAATGGTAACAATTATTATTCTAAATTAAAAATTGTATCTGGTGGAAAATTTGACTATTTTGTTGAAAATTCAATTTTTTTAAGTAATCATTTTTGGTTAAAAATGAAACATTTAGGTAGAAAATTGATCTGTTTTGGTTGAGCATTCAAAATTTTGTTTGGTAATCCGTCTTTTTTGGTTGAATTTGATTGTTTATTATTAAAAATTAAAACCTTTTTGGTTGAAGCATCAACTATTCGTTTAGAATTTATATTTATATTTTATTCTTTGTTCAAAATGCAATTTTTTGTTAAAGATTTAAATATTTTGTTGAAAATGCGTTCTTTGTTGTTAAAAATAAATGTTTTCAACTAAAAATTTGGCTGTTCAATTTTTGGTTGAGAACTTTTTTCAGCTAAAAGTTCAACTCTTTGTCCGAGATTTATATTTTCTTGAAAATATGTTGATTTTTTCGTAAAAAATTAATCATCTTGGTAGAAAGTTCATCTTTTTGGTCTGAAAATTGTACAATTTGTTTGATTTTTTTTATTTCAAGGTTGAAAATTATATTTTTTTTATTATGTCTTTGGTTTGAACATTCTTATTTGTAGGTTAAAATTTCAACTTTTTTATATAAAAGTCGTCACTTTTACTTAAAAGTTGAAAATGATTTTTTAGATCATCTTTCTTTGTTGAAAATTAATATTTCTTGTGTGAAATTTATCATTTTGGGTTTAAAAGTCAAATGTTTTTTTTTTAAATTCGACTTTTTATCTTGAAATCTCAATTCTTTAGTCGAAAATTCCTGTAGTTTGTTGAAAAAATTCAACTGTTTTATAGGAAAAATGTCTTTGGCTTGAAATTTGAAAAGTGTAGTAGAAAATTCAACTATTCAACTGAAAATATAACTGTTTGATTAAAAAAGAACTTTCTTGATGAAAATTTATATTTTCGGTTAAAATATTTTACTGTTTTGTAAAAAATTCGTCTTTTTGGGTTGTGTATTAATTTTTTAGCTTATAAATTCAACTTTTTTGTTAAAAATTCATCTCTGTTACTTGAAAGTTCAAGTATTTGATTGCAAATGCAACTGTTTGATTAAAAATGATTTTTTTTTAATCCACAAATTGGTTGAAAATTAACATTTTTGTCAAAAATTAGCGTTTTTGTTAAAAATTGATTTTTCTTGTGTAAAATTCATCTTCGGGTTTAAAAGTCAAATGGTTTTTTTTTTCAATCAGACTTTTTATCTTGAAAACTCAATTCTTTTGTTGAAAGTTCATCTTATTTGGTAGAAAATTAATTTTTTGGTTGAAAATTCATCTTTCTGGTTAAAAATTTAACTATTTTTGTAAAAATTGAACTATTTGGTTGAAAATTCAAATGGTTTGTAGAAAGTTCGTTTTTTTGGTTTGAAAATACATCTTGTTTGGTAGAAATTTCATTTTTTTGTTTTTGAGAATGCAACTGCTTGGTTAAAAATCGAACTTCTTTAGTCGTCGATTCAACTATTTTGTTACAAATTCAACTACTTGGTTGAAAATGATCTATTTTTTTCACATTCATATTTTCGTGTATAAAATTCGACTGTTTTGTAGAAAAATTGTCTTTGATTTGAAATGTGAAAAATCAACTATTCGACTGCAAATATAACTATTTGATTAAAAAGGAACTTTTTTGTTGAAAATTCATATTTACGGTTAAAAAATTAAACTGTTTTGGGAAAAATTGTATTTTTGGGTTGGATATTCATATTTGGTAAGTTATAAATTTAGATTTAAATAAGATTAAAAATTAATATTTTTGTTGAAAGTTTATCTTTCTTGTGCAAAATTCATCTTCGGGGTTAAAGTCAAATATATATTTTTTTCATTCAACTTTTTATGCTGAAAGTTCAACTCTTTTGTTGAAAGTTCGTTTATTTTGTAGAAAATTAATTTTTTGGTTGAAAATTTAGCTGTTTTGGTAAAAATTGAACTATTTGGTTAAAAAATAATTTTTTTTTATTGTAAAGTAAGATGGTTTGTAGAAAATTCGCTTTTTTTGTTTGTTTGAAAATTCATCTTATTCAGTAGAAATTTAATCTTTTTTCGTTGAAAATGTAACTATTTGGTTAAAAATCAAAACTGGTTTAGTCATCGATTCAACTATTTTGTTGAAAATTAAACTACTTTGTTGAAAATGGTCTCTTTTTTCACATTCATATTTTCGGGTTAAAAAATCGCCTGTTTTGTAAAAAATTTGTGTTTTGCTTGAAATTTTGAAAGTTTAATGGAAAATGAAACTATTGGAATGTAAATATAACTTTTCGATTAAAAAGGAACTTTTATATTATAAATTCAACTTTGTTTTGTTAAAAATTCGTCTCTTTTCCTTGAAAGTTCAATTATTTGACTGTCAATGCAACTGTTTGCTTAAGAATTATTTCTTTTTATTCCACTATTTGGTTGCATTTTTTTAATTTCTCGGTACAAAATTATACTTTTGTGAAAAATATATATTTTTGGTTTGAATATTCATATTTGTAGGTAAAAAAATCAATTTTTTAAATTGAAAATTCGTCTCTTTTACTTGAAAGTTGAAAATGCTTTTTTCAAATTCAACTATTTGGTTGAACATTCATCTTTCTTTGTTGAAAATTAACATTTTTTTTTGAAAATTTATCTTGTTGGGTTTAAAATTCAAGTGTTTTCTAAAAATTCAACTATCTAGCTTGAAACTCAACTTATTTCTTGAAAATTTAACCATTTTGTTGAAAATAAAATATATTTAGACTTGAAATCATAGGAATATAGTAACTAGATTAATTTTAGTTGCAAGAATTTATTTTCCTATATTCTTGAAAGAGAATTTCCCCAGTTTTGAGAGAATTTTGAACAGTGAAGTCTGATATACGAATATTGATGAGAACTTGCGAGGTCAGTTATTACAGGAAATGATTGATCTTTTTCAGGATACTGTGTCTTTCGAACGACAGTGGATTGATTGAGCCAATCCTCAATACCGTCTCATTGCACCAGGTGAAAAAGCATTGTCAGCTGACACTCTTGCAATACTTTGAACGTGAATTTGGTCCCGCAAATTCAGATGGTTTCCGAATCGCTCAGAAGAAGTTTGTGCAGAGTTGTGCCGCCTACTGTCTGGTCAGTTATTTGATTCAAGTTAAGGATCGACACAATGGCAATATTTTGCTTCACACCGACGGACACCTGATCCACATCGACTTTGGTTTCATCCTCTCGACGTCCCCAAGAAATCTAGGATTTGAGACGAGTCCCTTCAAGTTGACGCCCGAGTTTGTTGAAGTCATGGGTGGAAATCATTCGCAGCTGTTCCAAGAATTCAAGTCGCTCATTCTCCAGGGGCTGATTGCAGCTAGAAAACACATGGACAAAATCGTCAATCTCGTTGAAATCATGATCTCAGGTTAGTATCTGAAAATGTTAAAAAAAGATTTATTACGGTGAAGGACCAGGGTCATTTGTATTTATTTCCTTCGACAGGGCCAACACTCAATATTATTTTCTTGCGTTTGTCGTAGTTTATTGGGAATATATACAATTTACAGGGTGGGAAAAAAGCTGGGGAAAACAGGAATTGCCTAGAATTGCTGAAAACCGGCAATTTTAAATTTTGAAACCGAGAAATTTTTCCTCTTTTCAGAACTGAAATAATTGGGAATGGTTAAACTGCGATACGCCACCTGGTCACAAAAATTTGAGGTAGAAAGAATAGGCACCATTTTAAAGATTTAACCATTGTTTTAACCATTTTTTTGGAATTTAAAGTATTTATTGGATAATAAAAATAAGTCTTTATTTGAAACAAAGTGTTTTAGATGTAATGTACATATTATCAGGTGAAAAACCAAATTTTTTTGACAAATATTTTCTAAAAGAAACAATTATTGTGATCTTTATTGTGATTTTCAAAATATTATAAACTTAAATGGACTCATTTTGAAGCAGAAATGAACTCAAAGTAAATTTTTATTAATTTATAGATGAAATATTTACTATTTAAAAATCTGATCTGAAAGTTAGGTTAGAATTCGTATTTAAATTCCAGTCCTCTATTATTTGTATTCTTGGCATAATATGGATAAAATTCGTCGCTACTTAATTAATTAAAGTTTATTTAAGCTTACAATGCATTCAAACTGACATGAAATAATAAACTAATTGTATTTTTTTTTAAACTTAGTTCACAAAATTGTGTTTTTTTTTCACTGTATAAGATGGAAATTCTATTTAAAACTATTTGTTTTCGATAAACATTTGTTTTTAGTGTTCAATCATTGTTTTATACTTCACAAAACAATCGCAAAAACACTTTTATGCAAAAATTAAAGTACATGTTTAAAATTGTAACTACTCGTTCTGTTCAATTTTTCGCCACCATGTGGCGAAATGGTAGACTACGTTCCCAATAGAACATAATTTTGGTTCAAAGTTAATTCTTTTAACTTAAAAGTGTTATTATATTTTTTTATATATCGGAATTTATATCTTTCGGTTAAAAATTCTACTATTTGGTTGATATTTAAATCATTTTGTTGTAAATTCCACTATTTTTTTAAAAGTCGTCTTGTTTGGTTAATTCTTTTCATTTGAAAAGTCTACTGTTGTATTGCAGATTTAGAATTCACCTCTGTTGGTTAAAATTCTACTATTTAATTGAAATTCTAATTATTTTGTTGAAAATCCCACAGTTTTGTTAAAATGTCTAAATTCATTTTTTTCGAATATTTTTCTTTTTTAGTAGAAAATTTATACTTTTGAAAGGAAAATTCATCTTTTATGGTTTATGGTTAATTAATTTTAATAAAGAAGTCTACTGTCATATTTTTTGTTTAGAATTCCTCTATTGTGCTTAAAAATTCTACTATTTGGGTGAAAAATTAATTATTTTGTTGAACATTTAACTGTTTTTTAACGCTAAAAATTTCTTTATTCCGTCTTCATTGATTGAAAAATTGTTCTTTTGGCGAATTAATCTATTTTGGTTAAAAATGCTACTATTTGGCTCGAAATATCTGAAAAATCTTGTTGAAAATTCGAATTTTTCTTAGAAAGTCATCTGTTTTGTCAAAAATGCAACTATTTTGTTAAATATTGGTCTTTTATTGGATAGAAAATTTATCCTCCTAAATTGAAAAATCATCTTTTTTAGTTAAAAGTTCATCTTTCTTGATTGTGGATTCAACTATTTTCTAAAAAATTCGTCTTTTTGGTTTGATAATTCAACTATTTGGTTGAAATTTTTTTTAACTCGTGCGTTTTTTTTTAATTTATCTTTTTGCTTGTAAATGGCATATTGTACCTAGTTTATTGCTATTTAAAAAAATTTATTCTCCTATATGTAATAAAGCAATTAGTAAACAATTTAATTATTCTAAATTGCACGAGAGAGAAATTCGTATAATCGAAATTTAAGTCGAAATTATTCTCAAAATATATTTCTAACTTCAGAACACTTTTAAATTGAAATTTGAATTAGAATAAAAATTTTTAAAAATTGACAATTTTAGTGTTTTCATTTTAAAATATTCACATTTTCACGACTGTAATAAAAAATGCCATCTTGGAACGCATGCATTTTAAATGGTTTTAATTAACAAATTCCTTGCTTTTGATGTGAAATAATTATTATTGTTTTTAATATTTTCAATGTTGAACTTTCGCAATTCGAAATTGTTATTATTTTAATTGTTGCATTATTATTTTCTAAATTTAAGATATTTTTATTTTAAGCCCAATTTTTATTTGAACTTTGCAATTTTAATCACACTATCGGGAAAAAATACCCTTCTATACTAGAAGTTCTAACTTCAAATTATTTACATTGTAACGATTCCAATAAACTTTAAGCTTCGAACGCATAATATATGAAGTTATTAAATTAAACATTTTTAAATATGTCACATTTAAACCATTTTTTATACGTTACTACATTTTTAACCATTTCAACTATAAAGATTTTCAAACGGATCTTAATTGGTGGCTAGTAAAATACATTTTAAAAACTTTGAATGCTTAAGAATAAAGTTGTCTCAGTCTAATTAAGAAATTTATCAAAACTTTTCAAATCTCAAATTGTCTGAATGTTGTTAACTGCAATCATTTGCGCTGGTTTTGTGGACTACTGAAATTATTTTTTAACATATTTTTATTTTGAATTATAAAGCATCAAAATTAATTCGTTGAAAATGCATAAAAATGCTTTATATGCCTGTATTGAACTATTTGGTTCAAAATTCGTTTTTTTTGTTTGTTTGAAATTCATGTTTTTAACTGAAAATTGAACCATTCTAGTTTTGGTTGAAAATTTATGGTTTCTATTTGAAAATTTAAGTATCTAGTTCAAAATTCATTGATGAAAACGATTTTTGTTGTTGTCGTTTCATCCAATGTTTTTTTATTGAAATCAACATTGAAAAATGAACTATACCTATATTACCAACCTCACTTTTTCAATTCACTGAATGTTTCTTTGAACCTAAGAACTTTTTTTGTAAATAAAATATCGAGCTGAAACTTTGGAAAATGTATTAGAGTACAATAAAGTACGTTTAGGTACTGCATTTTGGTAGG
>NC_046664.1:32494598-32505258 GCF_010883055.1 Belonocnema kinseyi | reverse complement strand
GCCGGTAACGTTGTACATGAAAATACGAACCCTGGCGGCCACTAGACGAGGCTCTAGAGGGTTCGTATTTTCGTGTACAACGTTACCGGCTGATGCCGATGGGATTGATAGTTGAATTTTTTTTTGACATCTTTTATTATTAAGCTTTGTACTTAAACGTAGTTTTCTTTCAGCTCTTGCATTTTTCAAAGTTTGAGACCGATATTTTATGTATAAAAAAAGTTCGAACGTTCAAAAAATGTCGAGGTTCAGAAAAAAGATGAAATAAATTTCAGTGAAGTTCCTACCAAAATGCAGTACCTAAACGTACTTTATTGTACTCTAATACATTTTCCAAAGTTTCATCTCGATATTTTATTTACAAAAAAAGTTCTTAGGTTCACAAAAACATTCAGTGAACAGAAAAAGTGAGGTCGGTAATATAGGTATTTAGCTGTGTCACATGCCCTTAAGAATTATCACTTTGGTTGAACATTATTTTTGTTTATTTGATCATTAATTTTTTTGACTGAAAATTTAACTGTTGCATTTTTGCTTGAAAACCAATCTTTCTGAGATAAAATTTCAATTATTTGGTCGAGAATTCATATATTTTGTTGAATAAAATCATGTTTTTTGTAGAAAATTAATATTTTTGATAGAAAATTCAACTATTTAGTTAAAAATTCATTTATCTCGTTAAAAACTCAATATTTTAAACTTGAAAATAAAAATTTGTTCAAATTCATGAACTTTAGGGACAAAATAAAAAAAAAAGATTGCTTATGCTTTTAGTATTATTTAATTATTAATTTCCCTAGAAACTGAAAAAAAACATTACAGAGCAAAAAATTGGTAGTAAAATTTTCATATGAAAAAATTGTTTTTCAACAAACAAAAAACGGATTTTCGTCAAAATAGGTCAATTGTAAGCCTAAGTGATGAATTTTTAACTAAAGCAATGAATCTTGAACTCAAATAGTTGAATTTTCAACAACAAAAAGTTCATGCTTACAACAAAAATAAAAAATAAATTGTCAATCAAAACTTAAATAATTAAATTTTAGGTTTGAAATATTAATATTATCAAACACATACATTTTAAACCCAAAATATGGAATATTCAATTGGAATAAATTATATTTTTATTTAAAATTATTATTTTCATTTAAAAAACTAACTTAAAAATAATAGTTATATTTTCAAACAAAGTGATGAGTTTTTCACCAAAATTGTAAATCTTGACCAAGAACAAATGAATTTTAAACCAGAAAGATGAATGTTCAACTAAAATGATGTATCTTTTACTAGAATAATAGAATTTATAATTTTCAACTAAAAAGATCATTTTACAACAAAAGATGGAATAATTCAGTTTTAGTGAAAAAAGAAATGTTTAACAAAAGAAATGAATTTTTCTCTAAAAGTATGGAAAATGCAACTATAATATATACACATTTTCAGTTTAAAAAACAAAAGAATTTCAAGCCAAAGAATAAATAAAAAAAAAACCAAAGAGATTAACTTTCAAATTTTCGGTAGTAAATCTTTTTATTAATAAAAAATTGAATTGTAAGCAAAATAGTTTAATTTTCGATTGGATTAGTTAAATTTTTAGTTAAGAAAATTGATTTTCAACAAAGTACATTACTTTTGCAACTAGGGATAAATTTTTAATTCAAATTATAAACCATCTACCAAAAAAAAAAAAAAAAAATGATTTACAATAAAATACTTGAACGTTCAACCAAGTATGTAATTTTATTTTCAACCTAAAAGATGAATTTTGCAAGTAAAATGTTAAATATTTAACTGGAATATTTGAAATTGCAACCGAAAAGAAAAATTTGTAAACAAGACGATTAACTTGGAAAGAAAAAAGTAATTTCTTACAAAAAAATGGATTTTCTAACAAAATATATAAATTTTCAATGAAATATTTGAATTCTCAATTTAAAAAGTTTTCATCATTTTGGAAATCTTAAAATCGTTTAAAATTTTCTGTTACAATAATTTTTCAAAATAAAAAATCATTTTCAATTTTCCTAGGAACCTTATGAAAATGTTTTTATTCGTTTTAAGCCTTTCACAATTCTTAAAAAGTTTCTAAATTTTTTGGTTGAAATCTGCAAAAATCTGCGTTTTGTTTTAAATTCGGCTGTGGGTATTTGCACCAAAATTTCGGTACGAATAGCCCAATTTTTTCGAGTCACACACTTCGTGTAAATGATTTGAAATCATTTCAAGTTCTAAATTTAATTTACATATTCTTAAAACTTCTAAATATCTTTTAAGATTACTCTAATTTTTTCTACAAAGAATAAGTGTTCCTATTGTTATTTATAAATTCAAATTTTAAGTATTTTTTTTAATTTGCAGGATTTTCTAAAAGTTGTAGGAAAAATTCAATTAATTTAAAAGTATATTTTAACGTTTCGAAAAAATTTCAACAATGCTTTAAATTTTTTGAAAAATATAAAACCACTTCTAGATTTCTCAATGTTTTGAAATAAATTTTTTAAGTTTTTGCAGGATGCTTAAACTATGTAAAATGCAAATAATTGAACTTCTAATTTAAAAAATTGTTAATTTAAAAAAAAATTATTTTTAATTTTTTAATTTGGCTAGCTTAAAATTACTTTAAAATATATTTTTTTGAAAATTTTTTAGATTCATTGCTTGATTCTTTAATTTAGAGTATTGAAAATGTTATCGTGGATTTATATTTTTGGAATTTATTTTGAATCTTTAAACTCCATAATTTATCAAAGTTATAAATTTTGCAGTTTATCTGCATTTCATTAAAAAAATTTCAATTGAAAAGTGTTAGCACCTTTCATTTTATACGTGTAAATTTAATTGGTTACTTATTGCTTTAAATGTAAAAATGTTTAGAATAGAGTTCGATTTTATAAATTTCATTGACCGTGAAAAATATTTGCGAACCGGGAAAAAAACCGTGAAATGACCGGGAATTTTCGATTAAAACGGCCATCCTGAGTTGAATTTTTATTTTTTTTTTTAATTGATTTTCATGGAAGTAGTTATATTTTCAACCAGAGATGAATTTTTAATTAAAGTGATGAATCTTCAACTGAAAAATAATTTTTAACCAGAACTTGCAAGAAGTTTTTCTTAAAATGAAAATTAATAAAAATTCATTCATAAATTATGAGTTAATTAGAGTAAACTTTGCTTCAATAATCTGACAAATCTGCGACTGTAAATAAAGTAGAAATAATTTTTCTAAATATGCCAAAATTAATAAAATAATGAAAACTTCAAATTTTTCTGCGATCAGAATTAAATTCCCGGTCATTTCCTGGTCAAGTCCCCACTCTGATTTGAGTAGATACCCTGAAAATTGCCTAATTCTTGCCATTAAGGCACACAAAATAATGGAAAATTTAAGATTCTGGAATGAGAAATAAATAATTTTTCAGGATCCCAGCTTCCATGTTTCCGTAGTGGTGGCGCAGCGACTATTCAGGGTTTGAAGAACCGATTCCACTTAACCCTGACAGAGGACCAATTGCGTCGACACGTAGAAGATCTGGTCGAGGGCAGCATTCATTCCTGGTCCACGAAACTCTACGATCGATACCAGTATTTTGCCAATGGCACGCTTTAATTGAAATTCAATCTCCTCTAGATAGAACTAATTCGTACTACAAAAAAAGCAACAAAAAAAAAAAAACAAAAAAACAAAGGAACAATTACCATTTTCGCCCTTGTCATGAACGATATGAAATTAAACCATCTATGTCTAAATTCAGTAAACGTCCCTTCCGTGCTTTTGAAATACACTTCATAGCATTCCAAAATAAATGTGGTTCACCGAGAATCCGAAGGTTCACTTTGATTAGATTCAGAGAATTTAGCTCGAAGTTGTTCCCTTAAGTTAAGGACAAAAAAAAACGAATGTGTTCATATCGGAATGATTTTTGCTTTCGCAATTGTGATTGAAAATTCGACTGAATAAGCTCACCTCAATTATAACTGATTAAAAATAAATTCTTACGAGTTTTGAATCAGAATTGTAGATAATGGTGTACTTGTTTGGATATCAGGAGGTTTTAAATTGAATTTATGAGAAAAAGTGGTCGAATTAAATGCGTTCTTGCGTTTAGGAGGCTTCTAGTTTATTACCTAGACTTCGGTATTTATAGTTTTTGTGTGCATGGACGGAAGAGTGGATTAGTGAAGCGTTTAATCGCGGACTGATTATTGGATTGCTATGTCGTTGTAGTTTCTAATAATGTAATTCGTTAAAGGTGCCTTATTTATGTAGAAAACGGTGAAAAAAAATCAAATCAAATCTTATATACAGTGCGAAGTGAAGAATGTGGTGGCTCACCGAATTTGTCGACGTTCCGAGCAGGACAATCTGTAATTTGTAAATATATGCGCAACTCAGAAACGAAATTTCCCTTCGTTCAATCGCTAGATTTTCAGTAATGTAATTTAAATGTAATGTAAAGTCGAAGACAGAAATCGAGTCTTAAATTAAGTCGCCAACCCCGAAATGTCGAGGGGAAACAGAAAAGAAAAAAAATCTGGCACTCGAGAGGGGAGCCAAATACTCAAAATATTTCCTACTTTATATATACATATATACATACTATAATGTATTCATTGTAAGTCTTTATTCGAAAGTTGCAAGTTTTTTTATATGTTCGTAAAAAATAGTTCTTTTCTAGATATAAATAATAATTAAGAGGAGCAAGTGCTGTATCAGCTGCGCGAGTAAAACGATTATTATTAATTATTTCACGGTATTCTGCATTACGTGTTTTATCTTTTTTTCAGTAAGTAAATTATGAGGTGTTATTGTACATATGCTGAAAATTGATTGTCTAGTGAATGTGCGAAAGAAATCAAAGTCGCCGCGAAGCCCAGAAGGCGAGAGACCTGGGCTATCCGACTTCCAAGTGTCTTATCTCTCTCCCTCTCCTACAGCGTCGTCGTAACCGTGTCTGGCGAGAGAAAAAGCTGATCGGAAATTCATCAAGGAAACATTCAAGTCTGGGTGTTTCCGGTCCGTTTTTATTCTTTCGCTTGTTTGCGAGCTATAATAACTTTAAATAATTAATAAATATGAATTACAAGTAAATGTATTAATTACTGCGAAAGTCGAGGGGTTGGCCTTTCCAAATTTTCAGTGGAGATCAGAAATTTGCAAATGGAAAACGAGTCAAGTGAAAGGGAAAAGAATTTGAAAAAGACGAGATATTAAAACAATGTTGAGATATGAATTTTATTCCTTTCGTGAGGAAATTTTTCAGGATTTTGGTGATTTACACTGAAATTGAAAAATGGTGTGACCCCTAGAAAAAACCTAACTAATTTAAATCCTTTTTAAATAACGAGATGATTGGACGGAATTCGATTCTTGGCTGTTTAAACAAAAAATTGATAAAAATCGTTGAGAATAAGCGTTGGATGATCGACGAAAGGATCCACTTGTTGTTGACACGCTGCACCCAGAGTTGTACACTTTTAACGTTTTAATTGAAAAAATATATATAAATATACTTTTGAGAATGGACGAATGTGTCTTTTAAACCTGGACGAAAGCTTCGAATTCTTTCAAAATAGAGATGGCATAGAAAGAAAGGTATTCGAAGTTTGAATGAAATTTTATATTTGCAGGGTGCAACTCTGGATGTTATGAATTTTGGGAAAGCGTGATATCTGTAAATAATAAATAATTGAGGAAATAAGATTTTATTAGAAAAGTTGATACTGCTTTCCATGTTTATATTGCCTATATTCAAATGTTAGTTTATGAATCTTTTTGTATCTGCGAGGTATCGGAAGCGTAGATCCTTTTAAGACTGACTGGATCCAGTCAATTATGTATGAAAGTGGAATATCATCCAGAGTTATCGGATATTAGAGCCTCGATTTTCATTTTTCATGAAGAATTTTCTTTCGTCTGGATTACGATTGTCATTAATGTGTGATAATTACTTTAGTTTTGCACAAGCGATTGTGCCTCTGGAATTTTACCGAATTCGTTCATTCCGGTTTTATTTTGTTAGCTTTCGATAATGGGAGGATGAAGGGTGCGTGACAGTGGCATGCATTGGGAGTGTAATCATTTTGAAAACGCTTGTAGAATAGCTTTGTATCAATAAAAAATAAACCATAATGTATACCAAAATTATTCATCTTGCATCTTATGACGAAAATGAAACGAAATTGGGACTCTTGAATTTTAAACTTTTGAAATTGAAGTTTAAAAGTTTCTTAATTCAAAAATTTTATATTCAATTGCTCAATAATTTACACGTAAACAATGGAACATACTAACAATTTTCAATTGTAAGATTTGTAATCAAATGTAAATAAACTGCACAATTTATAACTTTTAAACATTAATGGGTTTAAAGATTCAAATTCTATTCTAAAAATATAAATCCACATTATATTATGTGAAACAATTTTAACGCAGGAACGTTAAAAACTGACAAATTAATTTTGCTTTAAACTGAACACTTCTTAAATTAGAAGTTAAATTATTTGAATCTCAAGTAGTTTAAATATCCCTGAAAAGCTTCAAAATTTTATTTCAAAATCTTACTTAAAATCTTCCAGATTCGTTTTTAACAATTTTGGAAATATTTTTAAATACTTTTGAATTTTCTTTTAAAATAATATTCCAAAGTGAAAAACTATTTTCAATTTTCCTAGGAATCATACGAAAATGTTTTTATTCTTAAATTATTTGCAATAATTTCAATTTTTAAATTAATTTCAAATCTTTTCGAAACCTCTAAATACCTCTTAAAATTACTCAAGTTTTTTCTACAAATAATAAGTGTTAAATTGCTATCTAAACTCCAAAATTCAACAATTCAGTTTCCAATTTTTTACTTTTAAATATTTGTTTTCAATTGCTTTGTCTTAATTAAATAGTCAAATGATAAATATTGCTAAATATTAAAAAGTTATTATTTTTTTCAATTAAAAAATTTGAAACCTTAACGGATTAAAAATTGTATACTTTCGACTGAAGCAATATTTTTAATTTTGTGAAAGCCTTTAATTACAAATACATGATTAGGAAGTAATTTTTAAGTTAAAAATAGTTTATAAAGTTTTACTTGGACGTTAGCATTTTTTAATTACGAAGACTTTTGGATTGAAACAGTTTAATTTTTAACGTTAAAATCTGGACATTCTGAAAATTGAACGGATTTAGAATCGTTTTGACAAATCAATTATTGTTCCTTTCCAAAACTAATTTATTTATATTTGTACAGTAGATAAAATAAAAATACGTTTTTATCAAAAATTTGCAACTTCAATCGATTTAATATTTAATTACTTAATTCTTCAAAGATTGCATTTTACAATTCTTTAAATTAAAAATCTAAATCTAAAATGGAAAATTTTTATAGCAGAAGATTCTTGAATTACGCATTGTAAACTGAATGATGTCATAATTGAAAGAACTAACAATTCAAATAATTATTTTAAAAACGTTCGAAATCGAACTTGGAAAGATATTTCTTGTAAATATTTGTAAACTTCCCGGTCAAAAAATAAATTCACTGTCATTTCCCGGTCTGATAAAATTCCCGGTTTCCAGGTCCAGCAGCCACCCTGTTTATTTATGATCACACAAAGCTTGAAGTACCCAGGGTGATGTCAAGAAATTAGGAGAATAAAGTATCAAATAAAATTAATGTGTAGATAGGTATCATGTTTAATTTAATATTTCAAGATTTACAGTCGAAATATACTGCATTAAAAAAACAAAGGCAAAAAAACAGTTGAATTATCAGAAAACTAAATTATCAGCTAAACAGTTATATTTACAACGAAATAATTAAACTTTTAAGCGAATTGAACAAATTTTCGAGAAAAAAAGTTTATTTTTTAACCAAATAACTGAATTTTCCATCTACAAATATAAATTTCCAACCAATTGGTCAAATTCTTAAACAAAAAAAAAAAAGATTAATTTTAGAAAGAATCAAATCAAAAACAAAATTCTTAACAAAAAATGGAATAGTTCAATTGTCATTAACAGAAATTAATTTTCAACGACAAAATTTGAATTTTCAATTACAAATTTAATGGTTTCATTTTCAACGAAAAATTATAAATTTTCAGCCCAAAATGGAATAATTAAATTTGTAGTAAAAAAGAAGTAATTCTTAGAGATAAAACACGAATTTTCAGGCAAAAAATTAATATTTAACAAAGTAAAAAAGATAACTTTTCAGTAATAATTTTAAATAGTGGCTTTTTCAACTAAAAATGATCGATTTTCAACCAAAAATAGAACAATTAAATATTTAGATTCAAAAATTAAATTTGATAGCAAACAAAACGGATATTAAACCATTCAGAGAATTGAATAAATTTCAGGAATTTACTTTATTCCACGTATTCCGAATATTCAAGGATTTCAGGCAATCCAGAGAAATCATGGAATTTCAAGATGTTAGTATATTCCAAGAATTTTGAATATTCAAGGAATTTAGGGAAATCAATTATTTAAGAAAATTTAGAGATTTTTAAGTATTTAGGGAATTCCGAGTATTTATGGATTTCATAGAACTCAGACAAATCAAGACATTTCAGGAATTTAGTACATTTCAAGAATTCATAATATTCAAGGAATTTAGGGAATCAAGAGATATCAACGATATCAGAGAATTCAAGGAATTTATACATTTTCAAGAATTTATGTAAATTAGAGGGATTTCCAGAATTTAAGGAAATTAGAGATTTTCAGGAATTTCGGAGAATTCAAGGAATTTAGGAATTTTCAAGAATTCAAGAATTTCATAGCATTCAGAGAAATCAAGGAATTTTAGAAATTTATTATGTTCTAAGAATTCAAAATAATCAACGAATTTAGAGAAATCAAGAATTTCAAAGAATTCAAGAAATTTAGAGATTTTAAAGAATTTAGGAAATTCCGAGTTTCAAGAAAATTCAAGGGTTTCATAGAACTCGGAAAAATAAAGGAATTTAGTATATACCAAGAATTCAGAATATTCAAGAAATTTAGAGAGAATTGAAAGATTTTCAATAGGTAATTTAGAGAATTCAAGGAAATTAGAAATTTTCCAGGATTTAAGGAAATTTCGATTTTTAGAAAATTTAGGGAATTCCGAGTATTCAAGAAAATTCAAAGATTTCACAGAATTCAGAAAAATCAAGGAATTTCCAAAATTGAGGGAATTCCGGTTGCTCAAGAAATTTGTGATATTGTAGGATTTCACGGAATTCTGTGAAAGCAAGGAATTGATTAAATCCCAAGAGTTCCGAATATACATGGATTTTAGGGAATTTAAAGAAATCAAGGATTTTAGAGAATTCAACAAAGTTAGGGAACTTAGAAAAATCAGGGAATTTCAGGAATTTAGTACAGGGGTGGGCAAAAGTTTTCGCTAACCTCTTTTTATCTGACTGATAAGTTCTCTTCATTTTGATTATGTCTGAGCTAAACAAAATTCTCTTAGAAGGGTTGATTGGTATCGAAATTAGGTATAAAATGTGCCGAATTGCAAAAACTTGAAGTTGTAATGAAAAAGTTGGAAAATTTTGAAAACATCTTGTCTGTAGGCAAATATTGACATTTTTCCAACTTCTTTGTTACAAATTCAAGTTCTTGCAATTCGATAAGAAATTCCTTTGGATTTATACTCATTAGCTGTGGTGATACAGTAATAACATAGCTTCAAAATGAGCACAAGAAAACTGAAAAATGTTGAATAATATTGAAATTTATACTATTTTTGCAATATATACTTTAAAAAATCGACAAATTGGCTTCACCCTGGGCTCATTTTATATAGAATTTCGAAAGTGATCAATCCTTTAAAGAGAAAGTTTTTGTTAGCTCTTGTATATTCTAAGAATACAGAGTATTAAAGAATTTTAGGGAATTCAAGGAACTTAGAAATTTTCAAGAATTTAGAGAATTCCAAATATTTAAGGAATTAAAAGAGATCCCGGATTTTAGTACATTTCAGGAATTCCGAATATACATGGAATTTAGGGAATTTAGAGAAATAAAGCAATTTAGAAAAATCGAGGATTTCCGAGAATTCAAGGAATTTAGAGAATTGAGGGAATTCCGAGTATTCAAGAAAATTCAAGGATTTCACATAATTCAGAGAAATCAGGGAATTTCAGAAGTTCATTATATTCTAAGAATTCAGAATATTCAAGGAAAGATTTTTTTAATAAAAAAAAGTTTAGAGTAGTATTTTTTTAAAAAGCGTACAGCTTAAGAGAAAAACAATCAACATTTATGACATGGATTTTTCATTTATTTGTACAATGACCTAAATCATTCATAAATAAACAATAATAAATACAAGAGTATCATCAGTCCTCAGAAAACAGGAAAGTCAAAATCATTCAATTTCAAACATTTTTGTCCGGGTACAACTCACATTTCAAAAATATGCAAAACCCCCAGAGACAAAATGTTTACAAAATAATGATTAACATCTAAAGCGTCTTTAAAAAAAAGAGAGTAGATCAAATTTTCGACAAAGGAGTCAAATTACCAGTTATGACCAGAAAAAATCTTCATCCAGGAAAATTTATATTAGAAAAACTCACTTTCATCTCTCTCTAATAAATTTCAAATGAAATCGAAAAGTCTGGCCCTGGCGGTGTCACTTGGGCTGAAAAAAATAGTTTTTCA
>NC_046664.1:32471277-32494498 GCF_010883055.1 Belonocnema kinseyi | reverse complement strand
CTTAGAACTAGTTGATATTTAAACGAATTATGAAAAAAATAACAAACTTTTTTTTTTAAGTTGGGACAGCTCGTGGAGCAATCTACTCTGTTTCAAATTTCCTGAAGAAATTCAAAAAATTTTAAACCTTATCAAAATGGTATCCATTTTAAGAAAAAAAAATAAAAAGTAAATTTTCTTAAAAAGGCCACCTTTAATTTTTTCATTAATTTTTTTTAGAATTGTAGTAATATAAGGGAGAGATTCTATCATTTCTGTCCTCGCTAAATTATTCCTTCATATAGGAAAACTGACTTTTTATCATTTAAAATAAAATTTTACAAATATCCACTCTTTTTTTAAACATTCTTAGCCTTATGTGTCAATGAAGCTAAAATCATAGATTCTGATGACATAATTTTGCCGAAAAATAAAAATCCCGAATGTGAAAAAATACCCGAAATTACTAAAAAAAAAAAAATGGTTTTGGGGAATTTGAAACTGTGGTAATTTTGAATTTCGGTAATTTACTAATTTCTCAAATTTTGGGGTTTTGAAAATTGTGGTTTTAAAATTTCGGGAACTCAGTAATTTCGTCCATTGGACATTTCTGAATTTTTATAGTTTCGTTAACTCTCGGAATATTTCAATTTCATTTGTTACAAATTTTGTTTCTGTAATTAAGTTTTTGCCATATGTATGACAGAAAATTACGAAACTTTATTCGTTTTTTAAGGTAACTTTACAAAAATTCAATTACAATTACAATTTTGAGATTTTTTGCAAATTTTTTGAAAATTCTGTTACAAATTCCGTAAATTGAAGATGCGGTTTTGCCTTTTCTGTTTTTTTCTGTTTCATCTCCTTATTTAAGACATAAAACTAAAAATGTTTAAAAAGGGAATTGTAAATTAAAAAATGCATTTTATATTATAAAAATGTAAGCTTTTCTATATGAAAATGAAAACAATAAAAAATAAAAGGTGGTCTTTTTGAGAAAATTCACTTTTTAGTTTTACGCACGCCATTTTGGTAATTTATGACAATTTTGAAGTTTCTTTAAGAAAATTCAAAAAATGTAGATTGCATTACAATCTGCCACAAAAAAAAGTAAATTGTGTGAATGAACAACTTTTTAAAGAAAAATGTCGTTACTTTTTTCACAATTCACCTAAATATGCATGTAGACTCGAGTTCATATGTTTTCTTCTTTTTTGTAAAAAAACAAAAGATAATATTTTATACAGGAGAACAATATATTTGAGCCCCAAACAGTTCCATAAAAAAAATCCACGGTGCCCACTTTTATAAAAAGCCGTTCTTCTATCGATTAAAAATAAATAGAATTTGAAAATGTGAAATCGATTACGGACCGAAGTAATTAATTTTTTAGCTCGAATATGTTGTTTTTCAAGGAGAATACGACAACACGTATCATGCCGATTTGCCAAAAAAATTTTTTTTTTCAAAATTGTTACCCCAAGAAAGTTTCAGAAAAATGTCCCTTGAAACTTTCTTCTATATCTCGTTATTATTTAGATTTCGATAGTTTTTAAAAAATCGATACTTTCAAATTTTTAAAATTTACTTCATTTTACACGCCTATTTTTTTTATTTGTTGCTAAAGTTCCTCATATTTCACAATTCTATGGCTAATTTTAAAGATAAATCTCTATAGAAATTTTAATAATTTATTAATATATTTTTAGCATTCTTTTCATAGATTTTACCCTAGGGCCGAATTTGGTACAAAAATATCGCAAAATTTAAAATACTAATTGTACTCACTACATACATACAAAAATTAAAGACAATGATATTTTTCCAAATGCTACTCAAATTCATTATATTTAAAAAAAAAATTGTAGGTAAATATTTACACATTTTTTTATTTATCCAACATTTTTACACCAAGCTTGACCTGTGGTCAAGGGTCAAGTATCTAGGGACAAAATTTTAAAAATATATTCATAATTCAGTAAAATAGATAAAATAATACCCTTAAAATGAGATCAAAAACATTTCAAATATTAATTATTTACAAATTTATTCCAATTTTTCGAAAATATCTCAATTTGACGTTTTTTGCAATATATTTTTATAGAATTGACATTTTGCCTTCCACGTGGGCTTATTAGACGCTATTATGAGGAAAAAACATATATTATAAAAATTAAGGCACTTAGCAACAGCTCCAAAAACAGAATGTAGATCACTTTCGCCGGTTGTGTAGGAAAAAGTTATTTAACAACAAATTAAACAATATTTTTCCCCTAACTTTCAGATATTACATATATTTTTTTTAAGATTTTCAAATTGTTTGAAAAAGTACTTACATCAGTGTAATGACTATCTAGCAATAATATCCTATAGGTTGCAGTAAGTAAAAAAATGTTTTATATTTTAAACAAATTAATTTAAAAAAGCAATTTTTTCCTAATTCGCAATGAAAATGGCATTGTTTGAAATTCATAGTTTTTATAAAAAATTCGAGATAATTAATGCCTAATTGCGATTAGTTAAGAATAGCTGCTGTTAGATGATTATTTAAACAATTAAAAAAAATAAAAGTAAATTTTGGTAAGTTTTGCATAGTTTTTTTTCGTGGAATAAACTAGAAACATCTTACCAGTGACTTCTTCTTGTCATATTTGTCCAATTAACAAGAACTGTTGATTATTTAAACAATATTTGTAAACAAATTCACAGTTTGGCTATTTTTTTATGATAAATATTAATTTTTTGCCGTATATATTTTTTTTGCTTTCCCCACAATATGGTTTATTTAACGAATTATTTTGAAAATGTGAATTGGTTTACAAACAGTTGAAATAATTTACAGTTGTCAATTTGAAAAAAAATACCGCAGGGAGTCATGAGGTTTTGTATTAGTTCTGCAAAAAAATGCAACCAATTCATTGTGACAAACAAAAACTGTGCATTTGTTCATAAAAATAGTTTAAGGAATTTTCAAACAGCAGTTATTCTTATTTTATCGCAATTAAACATTAATTTCTCTCATATTTTATATAAAGAATATAAATTTAAACAACTAATCATTTCGAATCACGAGACAATGGCTATTGTTCATTAATTTGTTTAAAACATTACAAAAAATTTTTGTTATAAATTATAATTAAATATATATAGTATAATAAACCATTTTTTTACTCTAATCTAAAAAAAAATTATTGCTTGATAGTTATTACATTGACTAAAGCTTTTCTTTAGTCAATTTGAAGATCCTAAAACGAATGTACACCTGCAAATTTATGAAAAAAATGGTATTTTTGAGTTAATCGTCTTTTAATATTTTTAGAAAAGCGACGCCATTATGTAAATTTTAAACTTTTTTGCAAATTTCACAATGGATATCGAAATAGGACGAGAAGTCCTACCCGAATCTAAAATAAAACTATAAGTATTTATATTAAATTAAAAAATAACACAGTTTTAACAAAAATTTTAAACACTTTTTGATTATTCGCGTTTTTAATAATTTTTTCAAAATTTTTTCTATTAAATTGATAAGATACGTATCCAGGGTGTCCAGCGATTCTTAGGAACGAAATTCAAGGTCATTTCCAGGTTTTTCAGGTCAAAAGTTCAAGTTTTCCAGGTCTCCTGTTTTTACATAAAATAATTAAATAACAATTTTTTGATATAATTAAAAAATGATTCATTTCATTTTTTGTCAGCCGACGAATATTTAAAGAAAGCAGAAACATAAATAAACAATTTCTTCATTTTTTTCAAACCCAAGTTGTAATTGCAATCCTTGAAATCTTTTGAAATTTTGGTGAATTCGTTCAAATTTCTTTTAATTTTTTGTGAAATCTTTTGTAAGATATTGGAAATCCTTGAAATCCTTAAAATTCTTAAACTCATTGTGAAATTTTATGAAATCTTTCATGTTTGTTTTAAATCATTGAAACCGTTTTAAAAGTTTTGAAATCTTTTTAAAGTTTAAGAATCTTTGAAAACATTCCAAATCTTTGTGAAATATTTGAAATTTAGTATGCAAGTCTTTTTCAAATTTTTAAAATCCTTGCATTTTTTATGAAGTGTTCGAAATCTCTGGGAAATTTTTGTGAAATCTTTGAAATCATTGTCAAAACTTTTGAAATATTTTGCGAAATTTTTCTTAAATCTTTGTTCGTGAAATCTTTTTTATTCGTTGATATCATTGAATTATTTGAAATCATTGTGAAATCGTTTTCAATCTTCTAAAATGTTTTGAAACCTTATGAAATAATTTTGAATCTTCAAAATGTTGTAAAATCTTTCAAATCTGGTGCATACACTTTTTTTAAATCTTTAAAATCTTTGTGAAATGTTCAAAGTCCCTTTAAATATTTTTAAATATTTGATATATTTCGAAACCTTTTGAAATCTTTAGTAAAAAAGATCATGGCTCATTCTAATTCTGAAACTAAATTAACATCGAAATTTTCAACAAATAATGTTTATAATTTGTAAGTAGAATATCACAAAAAATGTACACTTCAATATTTTATATTACCGGAGATGAAATTATTTATTCCGTAATTAGTAAAATATAAATTATATCTTGAAAAATAAAAAATTTTTCATTAGCAAAATGTATTCTAAACGAGATTTTTCTTTCATAATAGACTTCAAGATTTAACTTACTTTTCGAATTTTAATAAAATAACGGTTTTAAAAAGAAATGAAATTTAATTCAAGGTTCTCATGAAAAATTCAAGGAGATTTCCAGTTTTTCCAGGTTAAAAAAATATTGAAGGAAAATTCCAGGTTTTCATGGTCGCTGAATACCCTGATATCGTCGTGCTCCCTTTGAAAAACAACAATACTTCAGTAACAAATGATTCTGTGACTTGAGTATGGACTGCCTGGTCGATTTGAAATGGATTCGGCCAACAGTAGAACATTTGATCTATTCCCAAAATAAAGAAACCGTATTATAAATATCACATTGGATTTTTGATCTATGATTTGAGATCAAAAACGAAGAGCCTTATATTCTAGAGAGCTGTTGTAAAAGATTGGACGGCAAGACCGTCTCGAGTTTGTCCATGATATAGTAAAATGGAAGAGAGAACCAGGCTAGGATAGCTCGTGCGACAACACCCATAGTGTCCGGATACTGATGCGTGAGAAGAGCCACGAGTGCTGTAAAGGAGCACAGGCCTGCGGTAAATAAAATAAAAAATGGCAACTCTTTTTTTGGATAGACACTGACGTCGTGGAACGCCGGCAGGAGTTCGCGATCTGCACACTCGGTGCAGGTCGGATAGGGATAAAATAAATGTCCTCTCTCGAGTGGATAGGGCAACATCCTAAAAGTCCCTTCCCAGGTGCAGTGCAGCAAATTCAGGGCACCTTCCATTTGTTTCCAGTGTGCCAAGTGAAAAAATGCGTAAGCAATTGCCTCCGAATCCCCTCGTTTCAAAACGTGCTCTGGTGGCAGAATCAGAGGCTTCATTTCCAAGAGGTACTTTGGAACATGAGGATTGAACTCCACTGCTCTGTAAATGAAAATAATATATACACATTTTCATTATTTCATGAGTTTTTGTCATAAACAAGGTGCCTACTCAAATACAGGGGAAAAAGTCCCTGAAATTTATAACAGTACAGGGCCTCGAATACGTATACAATTTCGCTTTATTATCAATAATTTTTCCCAGTCCTTATCAAAATATTAATGTGTAAAAATATTATTATTTATATGTAAAATCAAATAAAGGGACTGAAAAATCTTGAAAAATAAAATTCCTGAATAGTTATAAATAAAAAAAAAATTATTTTGATGCAATTTTAATTATAGTTATTTAATTCATTTTATAAGTAAAAAAAATACTTGTATCATACAGGACCTGATCCTATTATTATTTCTTAACAGAACACTTCTTAAATTAGAAGTTGTTTAAAACTTTTTCAAATTTCAAATTATTATTTAATCGAATTTTCCTACAATTTTTAGAAAATGCTGTTTATTATGCACAGAAAAAACTTTGAGTCAGTTTTAGTTTAGAGAAGAAACAAAATTAATTTAAAGTTTGACATGATGTATAGTGATTTAAACAAGGTGTATGCAGATTACAAATAAAAAATTTAGAAGCTTTTCAAGAATTGTGAAAAACTTCAAAAGAATCAAAACATTTTCTTAAGATTATGAGGAAAATCCTGGAAATTAAAAAAAATGTCTTAAAAATATTCCAAATTCTCTTTTGACAATATTGGGAATCTTTTTAAATATTCTCTTAGAATAATAATGAAAAATAAAACATCACTTTCGATTTTCCTAGGAATCTTGAGAGAATATTTTTGTATTCTTTTGAGGCCTTTCACAAATCTTAAGGGGCTATCCCTATATAGATTGATGAAAAAATCGATTTTTTTTTATTGTACAAATCGAAAGTATAACATTTCAAGTGTACTCTGTTAAAATTTTAGATCGAAATTTAGAGCAGTTTATTTGCTATGGCTATTTTCGCTAACGTCCTTCAGCGCGCGGAGCAGGTAGGCAGGTGCGCGCTCGGACTTTAAACGCGTTTATCTCGAGAACTCAGCGAATTTTCAACTTATCGAAAGAAAAAAAACACCACTTTAAAGATAATTTAATTGTCTAGTCGATATACCTCTTTGTTTTTGTGCAAAATTATTATTTAACCACTTATTTGCATAAACAATAAATGAAAAAAGGTTCGAAAAAACTATTTTTTCTGTCATTTTGTGAAATAATTTTTCCATGCTTTAAAAACAGGTATATGGATGAGGTAAACATCCTATAATAACAAAGAAAAACAATTGAAATGTTTCAGAGAGGCACAGGACCCATGGCGCTGCCCATAAAACCAGAGGGGAAAAAAAAGTTGTCAAATTTCGCACGTCATGGCGGATTTTTTTATTAACATTTTGCAATTAAAAAAATTTTATTGTAATGAAACGCCAATAAATATCAGACCAAAATTAAGATAGAAATATTTTGTAGTTTTGTTACAAAAAATTCCCAAAGTTTTCTTCGATTTTTCGCGATCTATATAGGGTTACCCCCTTAAGAAGCTTCTACATTTTTTATTAGAAATCTGCAAAAACCTACATTTTCTTTTAACTCTTTATTTAAACTTCGTATAAATTATTTCAAATCATTTCAAATTTTTTTACAAAAAATAAGTGTTCAATTGTTATGTATACTTAAATATTCAACAATTTCACTTACAAAAAAAAACATTTTTCAAACAGAACAATTAAAATTGTAACGTACAAACGTCAAACAATTCAGTTTTAAATTGTATTTTAAGTCTTCAAGACTGCATTTTTAAATTCACTAAATTAAAAATGTACGCTTAAAAATAAAAATCTAGAATGGAAAATTTTTGATATAAAATATTTAAAAATTAAGCATTGTGAACTGAATGACATAATTGGAAAAGCTGACAACAGATAAAGTTTCAACTAAAATGACGAATATTTCACTGAAATCCTTGAATTTTTAAAAATAAGATTAATTTTCAAACAAAAAGATTAGTTTTCTATCTAAAAATATCATTTATCAACAAAATACATGAATTTTAACGAAATAGATGAATTCTCAATCAAAGGAGACAAATTTTTAACAAAATAGTTTAATTTTGAACTAGAAAAAAATCAATTTTCAATAGAAAATTGAATAGTTACATTTTTAGTAAAAAAAAATTTAATTTTTGTCTTAACTGATGAATTTTCAACTAAAATGGTGAATCCTCCACTAGAATAGTTGAATTTTAAAAACAAAAAAATAAGTTTTCAACTAAAACAATGAATCTTCAACTGAAATAGTTGAACTTTAAAAAAAAATACTTTTAAACAAAAAATGAATAATTAAATTTACAGTAAAAAATAAATTTCAAAAAATGAATTTTCAACCAAATTTATGGAATATTTAACTGGAATAGTATTTTTATTTTCAGTTTAAGAAAAAAGTTATTTTCAACCAAAAAATAAACAAATTTTCAATAAAATAGTTAAATTTGTGTTTAAAAAATTCCTTTTCATCCAAAGAAAACACCATTTTTAATGAAATAGCTCATTTTTTAACCTAGGAAATGAATTTCTAATTAAAATGATGAATGCCTAATGAAAAAATTAATTTTCAACAGAAGAGTTTATTTTTCAAACTAAAAAATGTATTTCGAGCGTAAAAGATGAATTTTAAACTAAAATCATGAATATTTAACTGAAATAATTCAATTTTCAACCAAAAAGAAAACATTTTAAACAAGGAGATTAACCTTCAAAGAAAGAAAATAATTTTCTACCAAAGAAGTCGATTTTCTATGAAAAACTTCTACTTTTTATCAAAATACGTGAATTGTCAATTAAATAAATGAGTTTTCAATTTAAAAAGACGAACTTAGATCCAAATTGTTACGTTTTGAAATAGAAAAGTTCAATTTTCCACCCAAACTGGATCGGTTTAATTTTTCGTTGAAAAAATTAACTTTCAACCGAACACTGATGAATTTTCAACCAATAAGATTAGTTTTCAACATAAAAACGAATTTTCCACAAATTAAATGAATTAAAAAAAATAGTTTAATTGATAAATAAAAAATATCAATTTTCAACTAAATAGCTCAATTTTCATCCAATAAAGTTGAATTTTAACAAAAAATATAAAAGTTGAACTTTACGTTAAAAATCTAATTCTTAACCAAAAGAAAATCGTATTTTCAGAAAAATAGTTAAATTTTCTACTGGAAAAGTTAGTTTTTTAGTTGAAAAATTGATTTTAAAGAAAGTATTTAAATTTAAAAAAAAAAAAAGATGAATTTTCAATTAAAATTACGAATCTTCCAACGACAAAATTAATTTTTATCAAAATGTTCGTCCCATGTCTAAAATTCCCTCTTCCATGGGAAATTTTATTTCTTCGCCGAAGCTCCCAATCTTAAAATAAAAACTATAATTATTTTCACTCTTATGTCGTGCAACTGTAGATGAAGTTGAAACAAATTTTCTAAATTCACCGGAATTACTAAAGTAATAAGAACTTGAAGTTTGCTACGGTCAAAACTTAATTACCGGTCATTTCCCGGTAAAGTCGCAACCCTGAAAATAAATTCACTGTCATTTCCCGGATTTTTCAGGTCTAAAAAAATTCCCAGTCATTTCTCGGTTTCCCGGTCCAGCGGCCACCCAGAAAATAGTATATTTTTTTAAAGAAGTGCCAAATAGTCTCAATAGCGTGATAAGTCCGAAGCCTGCAATTTAGACAGCAATCCCATTAAAAATGAACGAATCATACCTGTGAATCGCTTCGACCGCTGACATTTCCGCAGTCGTTAATCCCCTTTTACTCGCGATATCTGGCGAAAATTTATCAGCAACGAGTCTGGCTTTCAGAAGCGCAGCTGTGTAGCAAATCGTCGCAGATTTTGGCAAACTGATGTCGTCATATTTCGCAAGAACAGCCTGAACATCAGCATAAGCCTGCATCTCGAGCAGGGCCTCAATTAAATTTTCATGAATATTTAAAACATTCATGATCGGTGGGACCTCTTTCGTCAGATCCCGAAACATCTTCACAGCCTCTTTTAATTTACCCAACTTCCTCGCACACATAGCGAGCCTCCGTTTTATGTAAATCAAAACGTTAGTGTCTCGCCTGTGAATTGCTTCAGCTGTCGAACCCTGATGCTGGGTATTTTGCGACTTTCTGTAATTATTTTCAGCAACTTTTAAGGCCTGTTTTAGAATTTTCTCTGCCTCGATAATGGAGGTAGCTTCTTCCTCTGCCAGGAGAATATAGGCTGGGGCACAATCAGGATTGTGCTCGAGAGCTGTGTGAGCTGCTTTTATACGAACCATGGGATTTCGTTCTCGCCAAGCAGTTTGCATTATTTCATATTCAGCTTTGCCGTTATCTCCTTCACAGGTGAAGAAGGTTTGGTGATCCTGGGCTGACAGATTCATGTCATAGTAGGTCAAAGGTTCCTTGTTGGTTGCCCAGTAAAACCTTTGATACTCCGCTCCTCGAAAAAGGTTTATGGGGTTTCGCCACACTTTGCATTCAGGTACGTTTTGTTGATTCGATGAATTTGTACTGTTTATGCTGAAAGTGGATAAGATTTGGAATTATTAAATCTGAATTTTATTAATGGGGTAGTTGTATATTTTAAAATATTTTGTTTCCCTTATGAAATTAAAAGAGTGGTAAGAACTAAATGCAATTACTTTACCGAAAATTCATTTATGCAAGTTTAAAGATAATTCTTTTATCCAAGGTGGCCGCTTTAGTCGTAGAAAAATATTCCCGGTCATTTCCCGCCTTTTTCCTGGTTGGCAAACATTTTTTGCGGTCAATGAAATTTTAAAAATTGAGCACTATTCTAATAATTTTTTCATTTAAAGTAATAAACAATAAACAACAAATTAAAGCATTTAAAGCGGAACTCTTAAATTTTAAACTTTTAAAATGGAAGTTGAAAAGTTTTTCAATTCAAAAATTGTGTATTCAAATGCTCAATAATTTACACGTATAAAATGGAAGGTACTGACACTATTCAATTGAAATTTTTTTAATGAAATGCAGATAAATTGAAAAATTTAGAACTTTTATAAATTATAGATTTGAAAGATTCAGATTAAGTTCCAAAAAATACAAATTCACTTTGACATTTTCAGTATTTTAAATATTTAAAATTTTTCAGAATCATATTATTTTCATTAATTTTAAACCAGGCACATTAAAAATGGAAACAATTCTTTACTTTACGTTCTTAAATTAAAAGCTAAATTATTTTCATTTTAAATAGTTTAAGCATTCTTCAAAAGCTTTAAAATTTTATTTCAAAACCTTCAGAAATCTAGAAGAACTTTTAAATATATTTTTAAATGAACTGGATTTTCTTTACAACTTTGATAAAATCCTGCAAATTAAAAAAAATCCTTGTATTTTTAATTTATAAATAACTATAGAACGCTTATTATTTTTAGAAAAAATTAGAGTAATTTTAAGAGATATTTAGAAGTTTTAAAAAGATTCAAATTAAATGCAGAACCTGAAATTATTTCAAATCATTTACACGAAGTGTGTGTACCGACAAAATTCGGCTATTCGTACGGAAATTTTGGTCTAAATACCCTCAGCCGAATTTAAAATAAAATGTACATTTTTGCAGAGTTAAAACAAAAGTTTAGAATCTTTTTAAGAATCTTGAAAGGCTGCAAAATAATAAAAACATTTTCTTGAAATTCCAAGGAAAATTGAAAATGCCTTTTGAAAAATTAGTGTAACAGAAAATTTAAAAAGATTGTAAGAGATTTCCAAAATTATCAAAAAGAACCTGGAAGATTTTAAGGATTTTTTTTTTAATTTTCAGGATTTTCCAAAAATTGTAGGAAGAATTCAACTAATTGAAAAATATATTTAGAAGTTCTAAAAAAAAATGTTAGCACTACTTTAAATGTTTGAATTAAATTTACTCGTCTTAAATGAACAGTGAAATATTGTTAAATATTAAATACTTATTCTTTTACTAAATTTAAAAAATTCAAATTAAATAAGTTATAAATTGAATAATTTAGACTTAAACAATATTTCAAAATTTCATACAAACCTTTAATTGCGACTATATTACTATGGATTTATTTTTAAGTTGAAAATAGTTCATAAAGTTTCAACCGCACGTTTACATTTTTTAATGGCTAAACAAAATTAATGAAAAAATATATTAATCATTTTTTGAAATTAGTTTAATATACAAAATAATACAAAGGAAGACCTAAAACTTTGAATTAAAAATATTTTATTGATGAATCATTAAAATTCGTATTTAAAAATAAAATTATCGGAATAAATGACATTATATTAATTTCAATTCTTATTAAGACTTTCAAATTGAAACAGTTAAAATCTGCGAATTCTCAAATAAACGGATTTAGAATCGTTTCGTCAAATCAATTATTATTCTGTTTTTTATCCCAAATTTTCAACTTCAAAACGCTTTTAATTTTTAATTGTTTAAATCTTCAAGACTGCACTTTAATTTTTTTTTAAATGTTGAAATCGTCGAACTTGGGCACATTTTGATTTTGAAAATTCATAAAATTCCCGGTCAAGAAATAAATTCACTGTCAATTCCCGGTTTTTCCCGGTCTCAGAAAATTCCCGGTCCAGCGGCCAGCCTGTTTATCTTTAAATACAATCCTTTTTGAATGTTTGCGGAAAAGTGAGACATTGTAGGTTTTTTTAAATTGCCTTCTTCTAAATTATAATTAAAACTATTTTCCCAAATCCCGCTCCATGTAAAATAATAATTCTTTACAAAAATTCTAAGTTCTAAATTCTCGATTATAATTCTGTATGGAAATCCTCTGTTTCAATTTAAAAATTATAATTCTTTACGAAATTTTCCTGTTCGATAGTCAAATATATTAAAGGAAGTTTAAAATTCTTGACAAATTTTATATTTACAAAAAAAAAGTTTAAATTCTAACAAATTCTGATTTGGATAAAGGAATTTTCCCGACCGGACGAATTCTGATTTGAAACAGGGATTTTTTTTGTAAATTCCTTTTTTATAAATCAGAATTTCAATTAATTTCCACAATTACCTGTTCTCAGATAAAATGTAAATTTGTACGAAATCCCCTATTTCAAGTCAAGATAATCGTAATCTTTTAGGTTCCCTTTTTTTACATATTTTATTTATTGATTTATACCCCGTCCAAACTCAGAATTATTCTTTTTTAGAAAATTCTCTATAGCAAATCCCAACTAAATTTGCCTGTGAGAAATCTTTTGAATCTTTGAAATCCCTGTAATCTTGTTGAGATCTTTGAAATCTTTATGAAATATTTTAAAATCTTCTCAAATATATTCAAATTTTTGAAACATTTTGATTATTCAACCAACTAATTGAGCTTTCTATCAAAATAGTTGAATTTTTAACACAATACATGACTTTTTAACCCAAATAGATGAATTCTCAAAGAAAAATATAATACGTGATATTATTTCTACCAAAAAGATTTTAATTTGAAATCAATCACAGTTGAATTTTACTAAAAATTACGCATTTTCAATCAAATAATCAACATATTGAAACGAAAAAGGTGAATTTTAAATCAAGGAGGAAATCTTTGCGAAATCTGGAAATTTCTGTGAGGCGAAATAAAAAAACTTATAGAATTATTATTAAAATAATATAAATCTAGGCTATTATTCTAAATGCTCTAAATTGACGTATGAATTATCAATTTTAAAAAATTAAATAATACCATTTTAATCAATTTTAACTTAAAAACATTAAAAATTGAATGTTTTTACAGTTTTTTGAACCAGAACATTTTTTATATTAGAAGTTAAATTATTTCAATTTTAAGTCGTTACAAATTAATAATAGTTTAATTGTTATTTATATGTCAACATTTTTTTTTTATTTCGAAATCTTTTTAAATATTCCCTTAAACTTATGTTTTCAAAATAAAAAATCATTCAAAATTTACCCATGAATCTTAAGAATTTTTTTTATTATTCTGAAACGTTTCAACATTCTTAAAAAGCTTCTATATTTTATTTCAGAATCTTCCAAATTTTATTTATTTATTTTTTTAATTCGTTAGAATTCAAATTTAAAAGCATGTTTACATTTTTTTTAAACCTCTAAATATCTTTTTAAATTATTTGAAATTATTTTAATTTTTCTTTAATCGTAAATAATTGTAAAAATTGCCTAAAAATCTTCTATATTCTTTGTCGATAATTTTGGAAATATTTTTTAATCTTTTTAAATATTATCTTAAATTAATTTGTCACAATAAGAAATCATTTTCAATGTTCCTGAGGATCTCAATAAAAAATTTTTATTGCATTATGTTTAAAATGTTGTGAATTCTCTTCAAGTTTAAAATTATTTTTTAGACTTTTTAAAACTTATAAATATTTCTTACACTTACTCAATTTTTTCCTAAATTAATAATTTTCAAATTGTTATTTATGCATCAAAATTTTATTTTTAACGAAAATCTTTCGAAATATTCTCTTAAAATTAATTTAAAAAAAAATAAAAAATAATTTTTAATTTTCCCAGGGATGTTGGGATTTTTTTATTATCTTAAAACCTGTTAAAATCCTTTTCAATTTTCAAAATTCTATTTCAAAATCTTAATATTCTACATTTTGTATTAACATTTCTTAAACTTTCCCTAATTTTCCAAAATTATTAATTATGTAATTGTAATTACACACTTTAAATGAAGCCAAATATTGCTAAATATTAAAAAATGGTTATTTTCCTTAAATTAACAATTTCAAATTGAATGGGTTAAAAATTGAATATTTCAGTTAAATTCTGTAAATGTTTAATTTTTAACAGATTCAGAAGCATCTTGTAAAATTAATTATTGTTCAATTTTGAATATTCAAAGTACAATTTCAAACAATGTAGATGTTAAACGCTTTCAATTTTTGATTGTTTAAGACTTCAAAACTGCATTTAAAAATTTTGTTAACTGAAAATTTAACCTTAAAAGTGAAGACCTGCTCAAAATAGACTGCTCAAAATAGACTGCTCAAAATAGAGGAAATAAAATTATAGAGTACTCTTCAAGAAATTATCGATCGGATAATACTATTGATTAAAAGAACCGTTGAAGTAATGAAATATTCAGTATACAAAGCATGTAATTAATTTCAAGAGAAAAGTATTAAAATTCTAATAAAACCCCAGTGTTAAAAATAAATTACCAAATTATGTTTAAATTAGAAGAGAAAAAATATAATAAAAAATGAAATAATAAAAATTCTATTATTTACAAACCTGGAACTATTTCCTTCTGTTGAAGTGTCACCACCTCCAATCCAGGGAGATATGTGGTTTAAAGAAACTTGTTCGATAAAGGATGTTCCATATTTTCTAAAATACCACCACTCAAAAATCAAAATTAGTCCAGAAATTAAAGACGATGTTCCGGTGAGGGCCACGTAAAATTTTGGGGTTAGAGTGCTCAGGAACATCGTAGAGTCCCACATACTTGTAAATAAAAGTGCCATTTATTTATTTTTAATCTTGATATCTTGAAACGACACTTATTATCAATTTAGTGAATCCACGAGTGAGTCTAGTTTATCAAAAAGTACCGTTTTTCCTTATAGCGAAGCTAATTTTTTCCCTTTGTTATGATTTTCGACGATTCTTATTTTACAAGCGTCACTCTTTGGTTAGTTTTTCTCACTATAGCTTATTTAAACATTTATCTACATATCGCCTATTTTTCGACTATTTATTCTCAATTTTCTCATATTATTGAATGCATTTTTTGCCGGATTTTTGGAAAACACTGGGAATCTTGGAAAAACTGGGACCACTGACAGTCACCAAAAAATGTAGGAAAAGTAGATCCCTACAGTAACGGACAGGACTGCGCGATCTATTAGCTTAATGTTGAAGTATTATCAAAATTCATTCCTAAACAAACGGAATTCACTGAAGCAGAAGAGCGGAATTCCGACGGTTTTCAGACTTTTTCCAACGTCCATGCTTATTTTTGCGTAAAAAAGGGCAGAAAGACGACAAATAGTCAAAAATAGGAACAGGGGGTTAGAATTTTGCTGGTTTGTCTTGTGTCAAACGGATAAGTGTAAATTGAAAATTCGAGTGATATTTTGTAAATGGTTTTGGAGTCTTAGACTTGGTTACCGACGTTTGTGACACTTTTCTGAATTGTTGAACCCCTAGAAATTTGGAAAATCGACGGGGAAATTGAATCTTGAGAAAAGGTTTCTTTAATTTTTTGTGGGTTTTATTTGTGTTTCAACATAACCTAGATGTGGTAGCCGGTTATGATTAAATCTGGTAAATACTCGGAAAATTTTGAAGCAAAAGGTCGACAGCCGGAGTGCAACGTTTGCATTTTCATCTGTACATCGGTCATATTGCAGTAGGTAAAAAAAGTTTGACGTCCTGGCTACGTGGAAAATTCAGATCGAAGAAAGTACTTTTAGTACTTTCACGGTCTAGAGGTCGATTGCAAATTTGTTCTTATGACTTTTGATCAATAAGAAGCGACATAAAAATCAAGGTATGCTTTTTCGAAAATCCTCTGATTATTTACCTATGTGCAAAATTGTTTTCTTCTTTGTAGTTGCAATTCATTCTAAGTTGAACTTTGTAGCTAAATTTTTTGAAAGATTTTTTACTTACATTGGGCCGCGAGAGTTGCCTTTTCTCAAGAATTTTAAGACCGGATTTCTATTTCCTTTCGAACGCTAAAAATAAACCTGTTTTTGTGTTCATGATTTGCGGTGACATAAAATGATAAACATTTAAGCGTTTTTTCTTTTATCTTTCAACTAAAAAGCTTCGGAAGTTGGACTTTTAGAGATAAATTGTATAATGTTACTATAGTGTGTAAAATTTGTTGATTAGAGGAAAAGATTCAAATTTAAAAGAATCTTAAGTCTTGTATGAATACCTGCAAAAGTATATTTAGAATTAATAGTTTAATTTTGTAAAGATTAAAAACCTAATTTCTTTTATCATAATTTTCATAATTTCATTATGATAATTTATTATATTTTAATGACAGGTTTATTTCGAATTTTATTGTGTTTTTTTTAATGAAAACATAATTAATATTATGATAATTTTGTTGTGATAATTTACTATATTTTAAGAGCAAATTTACTTGCTATGTCCAACTTTAACATTTTTAAATGGAAGTTGTTTAATTTTTAATGCTCAATATTGCCACATTTTATTATTTAAAAACTTTAAATTTATTAGAATTTGACTTCTTAGTGAAAATATTGACAAGTATGTTTTGAATTGTTTAATGTTTTTAGATTAAAAACATTATTTCTGATCTGATAATTTGAATAATTTTGTTATGATAATTTATCATATTTGAATGAAGAATGTATTTATCATGTCGAAATTTATCGCTTTTAAGCAAAAGTTGTTAAATTTGAATGGCTTAATTGTCCAATTTTCTTATTTAATAACTTTAAATTAGTTTGAATTTTATCTCTCATAGTAAACAGATTGACAAGTATATTTCAAATGTATTGGTTAGTTTTCTTTAGATTTAAAACATAATTAGTGTTATGATAGTTTTGATAATTTTTGTATGATCATTTATTATATTTTAATGAGAAATTTATCATGCCAAAATTTAACGCTTTTAGTGGAACTTGTTAAACTTTAAATGCTTGATTTTTCAAATTTCCTCATTTAAAAACTTTAAGTTAGTTTGAATTATGTCTCTGAAACGATTGACATTTTGAATTTAATGTTTAGTTTTTTTAAAAATGAAAACATAATTAATGTTATGATGAATTTTATTTGTAGATAATTTATTATATTTTTAATGAAAAATGTATTGATCAAGAGGGCTTTTAAGTGAAATTCGTTAAATTTTAAATGCTTGATTGCCAAATTGTATTGTTTGAAAAATTTTATTTTATTTGAAATTGATGTCTTAGTAGAAAAAGATTGACAAGTATATTTCGAATTTATGTTTAGTTTTTTTTAGATTGGAAACATAATTAATATTATGATAATTTTTATAATTTTGTTGTGACAATTTATTATATTTTATGAACAAATTTACTTGCCATGTATAACTTTAACATTTAAAATCGAAGTTGTTTAATTTTAAATGCAATATTTGTCCTTAAATATTTTAAGGACAAATGTATTCATTATGACCAACTTTAAAGATTTAAAGTAGAATTTGTTAAATTTGTATTTGTTAATTGCCCAATTTTCTTATTTCAAAACATTTCATTTATTTGAATTTGATGTCTCAGTTTATTAAAAAGATAGACAAGTATATGTCGAATTTAATCTTTAGTTTTAAATGCTTTATTATCAAATTTTCTTCTTTAACAACTTTAAATTCATTTGAATTTAGTGTCTGAGTAGAAAGATTGACAAGTATATTTCGAATTAAATACAATTTTTTATAAAAACATAATTATTGTTGTGAATTTGTTAAATTTTAAATGATTAATCATCAAATTTTCTTTAAGACTTTTAATTAGTTTGAAATTGATGTCTTAGTGAAAAGATCGACAGGTATATTTCGATTTTAATTTTTAACTTTTTAGATTAAAAACATAATTAATTTTCTACTTATTTTGATCATTTTTTATGGTAATTTATTATATTTTAATAACAAATTTATTTTTCATATCCAACTTTAATGTTTGTAAGTGGAAATTGTTTAGTTTTAAATGCTTTATTGTGAAATTTTTTTCTTCGCAAACTTTAAATTTATTTGAATTCAACGTCTTGGTAGAAAGATTGACCAGTGCATTTTGAAGTTAATTATTAAATTATATTTTAATGATAGATTGATTGGTCATGTTCAAGTTTATCGCTTTTGAGTGGAAGTTGTCAGTGCCCTTAGTTTTTCAATTTTAAATTCTACAATATTTTTTTCTAATTTTGGTATCTCGAACTTTGTCGAAAGTTGACTATTTTATTTCTAACTTTTAACTTTTTATTTTAGCATCTGCTTAAATTAAAATAGCATTTAATAAAAATATTATGTTTTCTTTGTTGATTAAAATATATCCATATATTGTATAAAATAATTTTCATCTTAATATTTTTAACTTTTATCCATATTTATTAATTTCATTTATTGTTAAGAATCAATTTTTTGCGCTCATAATATTGAGAACCACTGAATTCAACATATAAGTGTTATTTGGCATTACGTATTCGAGATATCGTTCTAATTGTAAGTTGTGTTTATACTGTTAAGGTCACTTATGTAAAGTGAACAATTATTTTACAAAATCTCATTGAAAAGGCAAAATATTAAGTTATATTTATGTACAAAAAATCGAGAAGTAATTTAAAAGTGAACTCGGCTAATTCAATAATTAAATTCTCAAATTCATGAAATTAATTCATAATGTTTGTAGCACCAAAAGATAAATAAATCTAATCTTGTTAAAATAATCTAATCAAAACATTGATATAATTTGCATTCTTTACGAGAGTTATAATTATACATTGTAACATTTTACAGCACCATGAGTAACATACAGAATTCAACAATGATGGCAGTTGCTATCAGTGCAACTGTTGGTGTCTTAACTGCTGCAACATTATTTATTTACAATAAAATTCTCGAAGAGAAAAAACAGCACACTGCAATGAATAACAAAGTTGACCAAGTCAATCGAAAAGTCCTCGAATTACAGGCCGAGTTGAATGCATTAAGGTAAGTCTATTAATTGTTGGTAGTAAAAATAAAAGATCCTATCTTTTTGAATAATTTTGGCTTCAAATTCAACTGTTTTATAAATTCATCTTTTCTGGTAGAAAATTCAACTGTTTTATTAAAATTTCGATCTTTTAGATTGAAAATTCATCTTATATTGTAGAAAGGTAATTTTTCCTGTTTGAAAATTGATCTTTCTTGGTTGAAAATGAAATTTTTTTGTTTGAAAATTAAATTCGACTTATTTCCGCCTTTTTAGCTGTTTCGGACCACTCTGCAGCGGTTAAATTATTTAATGATTTTTTAAATTAAACTGTAGTGTATATGTAAAAAAGTCGAAAAAAAATCAATTTGAAAACTCTAGTGGTTAAAAGAATGTTAATTTCCGATTCAAACTTTATAAACTATGTTCAATTTTAAAATAATTTCAAATTAGTATATTCGGAATTAAGCGCTCTTATTAAATTCTAATTATTATCAAAGTCTAAAATATACCACTTTTAACCCATTGAATTCTAAAAACTTTAATTAAGAAAATAAATTATTTTAGTGGTTAACAATCGTTGACTATTTATTTAAAATGAGCAAATGTAAATAACGTATTCAAAACTGATTTCGAATTAAAATTTTTGAGATTTTTAAGGATTTTGAAAAGTTTTAATATAATAAATTTTTTACTAAGATTCCTGGGAAAATTTTGATGATTTCTAATTCTGAAAAATTAATTTTTACAAAATAATTAGAAAGATTTAGTTAAATTTTGAGTAAGTTTAAAAGATATTTAGAAGTTATGAAAAGATTAAAATATAATTGTAAACTTGAAAAGATTTCATACAAATGTTTAAAATATAGAATTTTCAAGATTTCCAACTAAAAATTTAGGAGCTTTTTAAGCAGTTTGAAAGAGTTGAAAAGAATAAAAAAATTCATTGACATTCCTAGGAAAATTGAAAATGATTTTTTATTTGAAAAATTCATTTAAATCGAATTTTCAAACAGGTTTTTGAAATTATAAAAAAAAAATAATAATCTGGAAGACTATAAGGCAGTTTTTGTAATTTTCCAAGATTTATTCAAAGTTTTAGGAAAAATTGAACCATTTTAAAAGAGATTAAGAAGTTTTGAAAGAATTTCAGGAATAATTTAAAATCTTAAAAGATTACAAAATTTTCTTAAGATATCTGGGAAAATTTAAAGTCTTTTTAATTAAAAAAAATAATGTCAACAGATTATTTAAAATGACTTCGAAACAAACTTCGATGCATAAATAACAATTAAACAATTATTTATTTGTAATTACTTAAAATAAAAATAATTTAACTTCTAATTGAAAAATTGTTCAGTTACAAAAATGGTAATCTTTTAATTTATAATGTTTCTAATTTGCAATAGCTGAAAACGATATTATTTCGAAAATATACTAATTTTTCAATTGAAAAGTCTATATTGGAGAAACCTGGAGAGCGGCGAGCCAAAATTATTGAGCGTTTAAATTAAAAAATCTTTAAAAATTCATTTTAAAATTTAAATGAGTTCCACTTTGAGTGTTTTTATTTAAAGTTCAGTTATAACTTCAACGAAAAGAAAATGTAAATATCTACATTTAGTTCAAAAGTATAGAATTTAAAGAAAATTTTTATGTAGAGGAGTATCGTGAGACGTAAAAAATGAGAAAGCTCAGGCCCAGGCGGCTTTCCACCGTTCTCAATAAAACCTTTTGCATTTTATTGCTAATTATGTCTAGCAAAATGTAACACAAATCTGTAAGCTAATTGTTATTTATTTAAGATAATGATTATAAATTATTTCGTATATGCGGTAATTTATTCCTATTTTTATATGAAATCTACAAGGAACTAAATGAGGAAAACATTTATAACCCAAAAAATGTATATTTTTATAATAATTTAAGTGTTAAATAAATTCTTTCCGTAAAGTATGACGGACATTCCATCCATTTAAAAAACAGTTCGTTCTTCGAATGGAATTTTTGACCGGACAAGCTGGTTTTCGAGGTAAACCAGCTTGTCCGGTCAAAAATTCTGACCTGGGTTCGTAAGCAGATAAGCGGTTGACGGCCAAGAAACCCCAAGAGGAAACCGAGGGAAAGTGAATAAAACAAACGTCTGTTCATGGCTGAAATAGTGGTAAAGGTATCTGAGTTAAATTTTCCAAAAGCATTTCTACTGCTCTGATGTTTCTTATTTTCAAAAAAAAACGAGCTTGCATGTAATAGGTACGCAGTTTTTAAACAAAATAATTGTTGGATAATGAGTGTATATGAAGGGTCCGCGGTCTAAACCTGTTAACTGACTTTTTTTTTGGCACATTTTTTATATTCAGTTAATATCCCGCAAACGAAACTGTAAAATTCTTTTTAGTTTTTTTTAATGGATTTTCGAAAATCACGTTTTGGTATCTACAGCATAGGCCCGCGGAACAATTTTCCTTCGCCGTATACAATTTGTGAAATGTTAGTTAACAGGTTCATGGGATAGTCGGAACAAGAAATCTCAATTATTTATTGTTTTATAAAATATTTCGAATCTATCTAGAATCTTTGTAAAAGAATATAAATCTTTCTGAAATCTTTTAAATCTACCTGAAAACTTTGCAAACAATTTAAAATCTTTATGAAATCTTCGCAAAATCATTGCAATTTTGTCAGATCTTTGGAAATCTTTGTAAAATATTTGAAATATCTGGTAATATTTGTTAAATCGTTCAGAAATCATTGACACCTTTGTGAAATCTTTGGGAATTCTTTAAAAACCTTTACGAAATACTTTAAATGTTTTTTAAATATTCGGTAATGTTTGTGAAATAATTTTAATCTTCGTGAAATATTTAAAATATGATTGAAGTCCTTGTAAATTCTTTTAAATATATACGAAATCTTTGAAATGTTTGTGAAATCATTAGGAAATCATTGTTCAATCTTCGAAATCTATCTTAAGTCTTTGTGAAATCGTTTGGAAGTCATTAAAATCTTTGTGAATTCTCTAAAAATCTTCGCAAAATATTTAAAACTATTTTGAAATCTTTGTAAAATCTTTGCGAATTATCTAAAAATATTTACGAAATCTTTGAAATCTTTGTGAAAGCATTGAAATAATCTTTGTTCAATCTTTAAAATTTATCTGAAATCTTTGTGAAATAATAGAAGTCTTTGCGAAATCTTTCGAATCTATCCAAAATCTTTGAAATTTATCTGAAGTCTTTGTGAAATCATTGAAATCTTTCTGAAATGTTTAAAATCATTATTAAATCTTTGAAATCTTTTGGAAGTCATTACAATCTTTGGAAAGTATTTTCGAATTCTCTACAAATCTTTGCGAAATGTTTGAAATTATTTTGCAATCTTTGTAAAGTCTTTGCGAATTATCTAAAAATATTTGAGAAATATTTGAAATCTTTATGAAATAATTGAAATAATCTTTGTTTAATCTTTGAAATTTATCTGAAAGCATTGTGAAATAATAGAAATCACGTGTCGGATAATTTCTTCTAAAAAAGAACATATTTTCTCGCTGAGAGATTCGTCGACTTGGAGCGTAGAACCTACCTGATTTTAAATCCGTATAAAAACCTGAATTATGGAAATTTTTAAAAGCTTGTTCTATGTGGGGAAAAATCATATGAAAATTTGTTGATCAATATTTGTTTCATGATAAATAAGGATGAAAAAAACGACGAAAAATTTCTTATTCAATTCGTTTCACTTTGCGTATTTGTCGATTTATTTGCAAAAAATAAATTATCTGTTCACTTATTTCTGAAGTGAACATTGATAAAACGATATTAACAAATACAGTGTGTCCCATATTTATAGGGCCACCCCATTTTTTAAGGATAATTTTTTTTCTATTGGAACAAACTGCACCAAATTTTTTGAGTGAATAAATGAGTTGAGTTAAAGATTTTTCCTTTTTTCACAAAATTAGTAATTAATAGTATTTCCGTCATTTTTGAATACCATTTTCATTCGCTTTACCGTCGATTTATTCAGATTTTCGAGACTTTTCGCGGTGAC
>NC_046664.1:32469385-32471177 GCF_010883055.1 Belonocnema kinseyi | reverse complement strand
AGTTTTTATACATACATATGTATATGTTTATGGCATGTAAGAAGTAAAATTTTAATATTATATATTTTAAATTGCATTATTTTACGAATTATTTATTATTCTCCAAAAAAATTGAAGTTTTTTTAGTGGCCCTATTAATTTGGGATACCTATTTTTTTCGAAAAAATGTCCAAATAAATGAACGAATGGAATTGCGAGCTCTATATTTTAGGAAAAATCGTTAATTCGACTCATTTATCCACTCAAAATATTTGGTGCATTTTGTTTCAATAGAAAAAAAATTATCCTTAAAAAATGGGGTGGCCCTATAAATATGGGACACACCATATTTTCAGGGTCAGAAAATGCTTTTAAAATTGGTAATTTTTTTCAGTTTTGTTCTCGATTAGGCCTTTTTTTACTCCTTTTTCGTCTCCTGATTGGTTATAATGGCATATCATTTATATACATAAATACAATTAACAAATCTTCTCTGCTGAAATAAAAAAAGACTGCATTTTTAAGAATAGATTGTTCATTTTATTACGGTGAAAATCTGGAAGATACAATCGAAAACATTTCAAAGTTTCTCATTCCAGTTTTTTTAACATTAACCACCATTTCATTTAGAAAAATTCAAATCTGATCATTTTTTTCTGTCAATACATTGAAAGTAAGTTTAATTCCACTTTTATTGATGAAAAATGGTTGAAGTTTGACTGAGTTTGACTTGGAAATTAGGGAAAAGTTAGGTAATTTTATTGGTCAGATAGACCGGGATTTAAGAAAAATTGTTTGCAAAAATAAGGGAATTTCTATAAGAGGCACTTTAAATAACTGTTAAGGATAATACGTTTGAAAATGTTTAATTTTAATTTGAAATTTTTTTATTCCGTATATAAAAGATTGTATATTCAAAATGTTACAAGATGAAGATTCTGGTATTTGAATAGATATTCATTTATTTTTCAGCCCAACGGCCTTGAAAAATTGGACTTGGTTTACATTTCTTTTTCTTATCCATCCACTCTTGCATGCAAGGATTTTTTTGACAACTAAAACAAAATAGAATCTCTATATTTATTAATAGTAACAATAATGGTTCTCTATACACTCATATTATACATTTCTCTACTTATCTAGAGTTAATTACATCCTCTTTTCGCTTTTCCAAAAGTCTTAACTAATTATACACATTCTTATTGCCTGCCCTACCATTTAACATTTCTTCAATTTCTAAATTTGGTCTATCTATTAATTCGCAGTCTCTAATTAAATGTTCCAGTATACCTTTTTCTCTTTTACATAAAGCGCACGTCTAACTTCCTGCGTCTAACCAATATCTAGATTTTCCCTCTAAATTGCCACATCTCGCCCTAGCTATTAGTTTGTGACTTCCTTTGTTTCCTACCTTACACAAATATTCTGCTTTTAATCCAGTATTTACTAGTTTGTACCTACTATTGTACCTAGATTCCTGTATTTTACCTAGCTGTGTTTGTCTTTGTACTTCGTAGTCTGTCTTCTTTAGTATCTCTTTTACATTAGCTCTCTTATCTTTTAATGTTTTTAAACCCTCTTGACTATAACCACACCTTTTAAGATATTGCTCCCTTTCTTGGACACTTCTTATCTTCAGCTTTCCACTATATTTTTCTTTTAGGCATTCTTTTAAAATTGTTTTTCCTGCGGAATTTTCTATTCCTTCTTCAAATTTAATAGCTTTTCTTCCTAATTTCACTGTGAGTTTTTCGATTTTGGTCTCTTCCAGAACCATGTAGCTTGGTGTATAACGGTCGAGTCCCAGGGTCCA
>NC_046664.1:32425552-32469285 GCF_010883055.1 Belonocnema kinseyi | reverse complement strand
TTCTCCTTTCTTGAATATCGGCGCAATAATCCCTTTCCTCCAACTATTCGGGAAGCCTTCTCCATTCCACACTCTTCTTATCAGTTCAAAAAGTTTCCTTTTTCCATCCCCTTCTAAATATACCCATGCTTCATTCGGTATTTCATCTTCTCCTGGTGCTTTCTTTATTCTCAGTTTCTTAATTTGGTCATTAATTTCTTCGTCGCTAAGGTCGGATTCATCTTCCTGTAGGTTATTCCTTTTCTCTTGCGTTGTAGAATGAGCTTCTGTTCCTTCTAAGTGGTCCATGAAGTGATTTTCCCAGTCCTTCATCTTTATTTCACTACTAATGCTATTCTTTTTCTTCCTTTCTTTATTTATATACTTCCAAATATCTTTCTCCGTTTTTGCATTTTTTATCTCTTCTAATTCGTCATCCTTTCTTTTCTTTACCTTATCTTCGCACATTTTCCTGAACTCTGATCTTTTATGAGCGTAAGCTTCCCACGAACCTTTATTATCTTTCCATTTCTTGTATAACTTCTTTACCTTCCTCTTTTTTCGTGAACATTCCTTATCCCACCAAGTTTTATGCCCTAATTCAAATCTGATTGACTTAACCTTTTTCTTTTTCATGGCGCTGTTCACTTTGTTTGCAAAAGTATTCCATTCTTCCATTAGATCATTTTTTGAATAAACGCCAGCACTCATTTTTACATTATAATCGATCTTAATTTCATTGTCCCATACCACAATCTCTTTTTCTGGTATCTGTTGACAACATTGGTTCGCTCTGACAAGTTCCGTTTTTAATATACACCCCATTGGCTGATGATCTGATTCTATTCTGTCAATTATTTTAAAATCTTCTATCTTATCCAAACCTTCATAGTTAGTTATAGTGTAATCAATTACTGATGACCCCTTTCCCCTCTTCTTACCCGAGTTACCCACATATGTAAATTCTCCTTGATTGTCACCTTCTAAGTTCCCATTTAATATACACCATCCTTTGCGTTCGACTAACTTCATTAGCTGATCTCCTTCCGTATTAGCTACTTTGTCCTTAGATGCTCTTTTTACTTCTTCCTCTTCTGCTCCTCTGTAAATTGCTCACTTTGTTCCCGTCCTTGCATTAAAGTCTCCTCCGATTAGCAAATTTGCATTCCCTTTATCCTCTATTTCATCATCCAGTCTAGCTGTCAACTCTTTAATCTTGTCTTTGCAGTATATTGTCCATATATTCCAGGTTTCATTTCCTAGAGTAATTTTGCTGTCCAGAGCCCCTTTAAAATCCTCTGCTCCTTCTATTTCTATTATTTCTCTCCTGGTTCCTGTAATGATACCTCCACTTGCTCTTCCTTTCTTGTTTTCTCTCTTGGCAAATTGACACACCCAATTAAATCCCTTAGGTAACAGTTGCCTGAATCTCGCCCAATCCTTCTCCTCAATCCGAGTCTCTGTTAATCCAACATAATCAAAACTTTTTATAAAATTCCAGAAGTCCCTGTCTTTGTTCCTAACACCAGCTACATTCCAAAAAAGAAATTTGCACCCCCCTGCTCTCGCACCCTTTCTTTTTTCTTGGTTCAAGGTCGTTGGGATTACTGAAAATTTGTATCTTTCCTTCTCTGACTCATCTCCAGGTCCCTCCAACTTATCCAAACTTGATTAACCCTCAATTTTTGGTATCCTAACTTTACCTCCTTACCCTGTTCTCTTTCAGTCCTGGCTATTTCTACTATTTTCCTTTGTATTCTCCTTTCTTCTTTGATGAGATCATGATCAATAAAAATCTTCTTACCACTTAATACTTTTTTCCTTTCCATGATCGATAGCTTTTCTTCCCTGCTACCTATTTTCGCTATTACTGTTTTCTTTTTACTAAATCCTACTGCTGTTGCCCATATAATTTCTACATCTAGGTCTAGTTCATTTTTAAAGAACGCCTTTACCTCTGCTTTTTTGTCAGTTCCTTCTGCATGCAGTCCTCTTATCACTACATTGTTTTTCCTTTCCCTTTTCTCCTGCGCTTCAAATGCTCTTTTTATCTCCAAAAAGTCTCTATTGTATGTGTACTCCTCCTTTCCCCTATTGACCACCGAGTTCCCCGTTTGAATTGAGTCATTTTCTTTCCTTATTTTATTTTCAATCTCCACTACTTTTGCCTTAATTGTTTCCTCTATAACCTGGCTGTTCCCTTTGATCCCAACGATGGAGTTAATTTCATTTAATTTACTTCTTAAAACTGTTCTTTCTTTTTCCCATTCTTCTGTTTTCCTTTTCAATTCTTCGTTTAAATGTCTTATTTCTTTTTCTCGATTCTCCTTTTCCTTCTCTAATTGTAATTTCATTTGACGGTTCCCAAATTTAATGTCCTGCATGTGATGCCAGAAATACTTTAAAGCTGTTTCCCAATTCCCACCTAACACTGAATTTGGGAAATCAAATTTGTTTTTCTCCTTTTCTAAATTTTTCTCTTCCTGTTTTGCCTGCTCTGTATTTGGTGCATTTATTGTATTCTGTATCGTTGATTCTGTCCCTGTTTTTTCCGAAGCTTGGAATATCTCATCTATCTTTTTGTTATTTTGAGCTTCTCTTACTAGTTTTTCTTCTTTTGGTGGTCTCCCTCTACCCCGTTGTTTCGTCTTGTCTGTCTTATCTAGGTTATTTTCAGTTGTTTCAGTTTTTTCAGTCTTGTCTCTATCGATATCGGTATTTTTATTAAACTTCGCGCCATTTGCTGCTGTTACACCTAACTTCGTGACCAGTTCCTTGTTTCCCTCGTTTTCTGCCATTTTAATACTTTTTCGATCTAACCTATAAATTTTAACTCCTTACGTATATCGCCAATAATAAAATACAAATACCTTTTTAAACGTCACTTTTTAATCTCACTTATCAGTCTACTTTTATTGCACTTAATAATCACTACTCACACCATATAATATCATACAATAACCGCAATTCTTTATAAATACTTCCGTCGATATGGACACACATTCGCACACTTCCACTCCACCTAACCAAGTCCTGGTATTTGAATATTAATGGCTAGTAAAATTAAAAATTGATCAGAGTAAAGTTGGGGAATTTTGAAAATGAAGTTTTTCTTGTTAGTCTTGTTATTCTTGTTAGCCATTTATATGCCTTATATATTTTTGTATTCATTTATTTTTCCGTTGCTTTCTACTGGCGATTCTATACTTTGACTTAAGAATTTTATCATTTGGTTCCAAATTCAACAATTAGAAAGTCATCTATTTTATTTTAAATATATACTATTACATTATTCCTGGAGAATTAATATTTTTCGTAGAAAATTCCATGACTTGGCTGAAGATTAAATCACTGTATTACTTTTTTAAGCTTTATTATTTTCATGAAGAAATCATGTTTTGGTTGAAAATTCACTTTTTTATTGATGAAGGTTAATTTTTTTAATGGAAAATTTAACTGTTTGAGTATAAATTTGATCATATTTGTTGGATATTTATCTTGATTGAAAGTTTAAATAAGTTGCCGAAAATTTATTTTATTATTGGCTGAATTATAAACTACTTTTTTGAAAATTCGTTTTCTTCTAGTTGTAATCGTTTGAGCTGAAAATTCATATTTTCTGGATGAAAATTCAACTATTTAAAAAAAAAATTCGTTTCTTTGGATGACAAATTCACCTGCTTAGATAAATATTTTCCTCTTCCACTTTTATTTTTGGCTGAAACTTGATATTTTTTGTTAATTGAAAAGTCAACTACTTGGGTAAAAGTCGTACCTTTTCCATTTTTTAAAAACATTTTTTAGTTAAATATTCGTCTTTTTTGGTCTAAAACTAATCTTTTTGGTTGAAATTTCCTCTTTTTAATTAAAACTGCAACTATATGGTTGAAATGAATTTTTTCGTAGAAAATTCATATTTTCGGGTTGAAAATGTATTACAAACAAATCGTTCTTTGGCTTGAAAATTCAACAATTTTGATGAATTTTTTTTCTTTTACGACTGAACAATTTAAATTGTTTAAAATTCGTCTTTTTGGCCAGAAAATTTAACTTCTGGGTTGAAACTTGAACTACTTTGTTAAAAATGATTATTTTCTTATTTTTGAAGTTTCATAATTTTAATTGAAAATTAATCTCTTTGGTTGGAAATTCAACTATGTTGCTGACATTTTTTTTTTACTAAAAATTTATCTTCTTTAGTTGCAAATTTGCTAATTATTTATAATTCGTTTTTTTATTGAAATATAAACTGTTACATTTGTCGTTAAGAATTCGTCTTTTTGCTGATAATTCAACTTTACGTGTCGATCTTGCACCATTTTTAGTAGAATTGATATATTTTTTTATTCCACATTCGACTATTTGGTTAAAGATTAATTTTTGTAGGTAGAAGATTCCAGTATTTGGTTAAAAATTCAATTATTTTGTTGCATCTTCAAGTATTTGGTGAAAATTCATCCATTTTTTATTGAAAATTAAGGTGTTTTGTTGAAAATTCGTCTATTCGCACAACAAGTTCTGTATTTTGGATTCAAAATTCAGCTTTCTTGTTAAGAATTAAACTGACATATAAAAATTCAATTAATTCAATTATTTCGTTGAAAATTCAACTGTTTTTGGGTTGTAGTTGTATTTCATCTTTGTAGGTTCAATATTTAACAATTTTGTTAAAAATGCAACTATTTTATTGAAAATTTTATTATTTTCTTTAAAATTAAATTTAACTTAAAATTTGATCATTCAGTTTCTACCAATTCTAATAAAAAGATCATTCCATACGGAATTGAACGCACTTTGATTATATCAACAGCAACAAATTATTGGATAAAAAAAGTATAAGAAATTTCGCATATTAGTTTTTCTTTATTCCATTAGACCTGCAGTTTGTGTGTTTCATGAAAAATATTTTTCCACTATCAAAAAAGCATACCAAGAAATTTTTTTTTATCCTGGAAAACCTGAAAACGGCCTTTATTTTTTATTTATTTCGAAGATATAGAAATCTACAAGAAAGAAAATCTTCGCAGTCACTTTGTGGCTTTCATCCTAATTTCCAAAGGGTTTTTGCAGCCCCGGGTAGAAACCCTTATGGTTTCGGTCGTCGTACTTTCTTCCAAGAAAGTATAAGGAGGGAAAAGGATGGTAGGGGAAGTAGGGGAAATGAGGGGTGAAAAAGCAGGATACGTGATGGGAAATTATAGGAAATTATAGGAATTATAGGAAGAGGACGTAAGAGGAAATGGAGGGAGGGGTTAGGGGAATTTATGAGAAATTATGGAAAGTAAATGAGTGGAGAAGCAGGGAAAGTCATAGTAAATATGTGTGAATGTGCCGGGGTGTGATTAGTAGTAGATATTAGAGGAGAGGACGTGAGGGGAAATTATGATAGATGAGTAGAGGGAATTAAGGGAGGAGTGGTAAAAATTAAGGGAGGGAAGGGACAGACAATTGGGGGAGGGGGTTATAGGAAATTAGGGGAAGTGAAAGAGGAAATGAGTGAGTTAATCAGTGAGTTAAAATTTGAGAGGGTGTGTGAATGTTAGTGAAGGGTCAGTAGGTGAAATTAATATAAATGAGGGTGATTAGGAGTGGGGAAGGGAAGTAGGGGAAGTGTTAAGTATGGGAGGAAAAGTAGGGGAAATAGGGAAGGGAAAGTATGGGAGGGAGCGATGTAATCGACTTCATAAGCTACGCAATTCTTTTGTAGGTGCGCGACGGCTCTTTTTTATTAATGTTGATTAATTTTGATTATTTTTCTTTGAAATATTAGGACGCAACAGAAACAGCAGAGGAACAGGAGGAAAAAACTGTTAGGAAGTCGGCAGACCGTTTCAGATGCAACAGATTATACTGCAACTGACAATGAGACTGATATAGATGCCTATTCAGTAGCAGGAACAGATATTGGGGACGATGAATTCTTCGATTGTTCGGACAGTGAAGGAGGCGCTGGTGATATGGATAACAGGTTCGTTGATTTAAACCCCGTTGATGTTTGATCTAAGAGGTTTTATAATTCTTTGAGCTTTAGTTTGATTTTATTTTAGTTATGGCATAATTACAAATTAGTTTTTTGCTTAAGAGTTTTAGTTTTGTTTATTGTAGAGTGTTTTTATTAGAATATCGAATTTCTCAGTGATAGATTTAAATTCAGAGTTTTTATATTGTTTTAAATACTTTTTACTAGGGTGACAGCAGATGAATTAAAATATGACAGATTAATGAAAGGTGAAGCGATTTTTTATTTTTAAAATACCTAGAAAGCGTGTATTTGATGTTCAAGGCTGCCACACTGTAACTTTTAGGATTTTTTTCAAGTCACTTTTTACAGAGTGTCTACCTTACCTGGAAAAGCTGGAAAATCTGCAATTTTCAAGAAATATTTACATACCTGAAAAATAATGGAAACGTCAGGGATTTTTTGGTTAACGTAATTCATTTTTAAAAATTTCAATATAAAATTGAATAGCAATGATTATTTGAATGTAGTTTATAATATTGTATAATTCAAGTATCTGGTTCAAAAATCTGTTGTAGTTGAAAATTAAATTCATGTTCAAACTTCGTCTTTTTTGGTCGAATGTATCTTTTTTTTATTAAAAATTAATATCCGTTTTAGTTAATATCAACTGCTACATTTTATGTTCATTTAGAAGAAAAATTTAATTAATTGATTGAAAGTTAAACTCTTTTCTTAAAGACTATTTTTTTTGGTTGAAGATTCATAATTTAAATTGAAAATGTATCTCTTCGTTTGAAAAATTTTTCTCTTTTACTCAAAATTATTCTTTTTTTCTGAACATTTAATTTTTTTAAATTGAAAATTCGTCTTTTTTGTAGAAATTAATCTTACTGTATGAAAATAAATGTTTTTGATTGAAAATTTAATTAGATCAGTTAAAGAATTATATTTTCAGTTGAAAATTCATCATTTTGTTTGAAAATGTAATTATTCTTTTGAATTTCGTTTTAAAATATATATTTTTAACTGAAAATGTAACTGCTCAATTTTGGTTAAAAATGTATCTTTTGTAGTTGATAATTCAGGTCTTTGGTAGAACGTTTCAAAAATGTAACTATACAATTTTTGATAGAAAAAATGAACTTTTTTTTAGTTGAAAATCCGTCTTTATGGCAAAAAATTAATTTTCTTGTTTAAACATTGATCTTTTTGGAAAAAGTTCAACTATTCCAGGTCAAGATTCATAATTTTAGTTGAAAAATCATTCTTTTTTTCTTTAAAAGTCAACTATTCCATTTTTGGTTGAAAATTGGTCTTTTTTAGTTGAAAGTTCAACTATTTCGTTAAAAATTCATGTATTTTGTTGAAATAGAAAATTAGTTTTTCTTTGGCTGAATAATAATAATTTTTATGGCAATTTAACTAATCCAGTTGAAACTTTAACTGTTTTGTGATAGATTTGATTTTTTTTTAGTTGAATATTAATTTTTTTAACTACAACTGGACTTGTTCCAGTTGAATATTCTAGCATTTTAGTTGAAAAATCATCTCTGTGATTGAACAATAATTTTTTTAACTAAAAATTTAAGAAGAGTCAATTTTTTGCTGAGAGTTGATCCTTTTTAGTTTAAAATTCCAGTCTTTTGTTGAAAATTTCTCTTTTTTTTAGTGGGAAATTTAACTATTCCGTTAAAAGTTTAACTTTTTTAATACAAATTTCTCTCTTTTGCTTAGAAGTTCATTATATTGGTTTTAAATGGAACGGTTTAGTAGAAAATTATTTTTTGTTGGAAGTTCAACTATTTAGTTGAAAACTCATCTTTCTTAGTTAAAAATAACTTCTTTGTTGAAAATTTATATTTTCGGGTTTAAGTGTTTTGCCCACATTAATATTATTTAAACGAATTTATTCTTCTATTATTCTCCTATTTTCTTGAAAAATCATCCTACTTTCCCTGTTTTCGAAGCATTTTGGCCTGTGAAGTCTGAAATCACTTTTACAATAATTTACTTTATATATTTTAACTTACTATTAGAGTTATAAAATGTTGAATTCTTTTTTAAATTTATATAATAAAGCAGTTCTTAATCAATTATAATTATAATAAATGGTGAAAAATCAACCGGGAAATTGTGGCTAACCCTGGTTAAGTATACATTCTTTTAACTAGGCCGCAAACGACTTTAGCGAAATGAAAAGAAGTCACCCTAACTTAGCTTATAATAAAATTAATATATACAGATGTCAACAAATTTAAAATAAAATGTAGATTTTTTAAAAGTTTTAGCAGAATAAAAGATAATAGAAGATAATAATAATTATTAAATTTTCAACAAAATAGTGGAATTTTTGACCAAATTAAAAAATATTTTGAAACTCCTGAATATATTTTAAACTGTTTTAAAATTTGTATACAATTTTGTAAAATAAAAAGAAATTTCTTAAATACTTTTTCAACATATCAGAAATCTTCAAAACTTGTTTTGAATTTCCTCGAGAAACCTAGGACAATTATATTTATATCACCTTAAAGCCAATAAACAAACAAGCCTTAAAAATAAATAATTATTCGAAATCATTATTTTGTAGTAAAAAAGATTTTTGCTTTCAAATTATAATTTGCCTACCATTTTTTCTTTCTTGATTGAAAAATATTTTGTTGGTTGAAAATGAATCTCTTTTGTTTGAAAATACATCTGTTTTGGTAAAAATTTAATCTATTTTTAATTAAAAATTCAACTTTTTTGCTTAAAATCTTTCTTGTTTGACGATTAAACTAGTTTTTTAATCGATTTGAAATTAAAATATTTTTTATTTTTTACACCAGCTATTATATTTTTTGTTGAGAATTTATCTTTTTTGATGATAATTTATCGTTTTTGGTTGAAAATTCAACGACTTGGTTAAAAGTGAAATTACTTTCTTAATCAGTTATTTTTCGCCTTAAATCGAAAAAATACACGCGAACATAGCGCGCGACTGATGATACTAATCTTGTTAATACAAGCCGATAAATATAGATGTAATTAAATGCAAATTTTTCAGTAGATAAGAGTTGAAAATTAGTCACTATTTAACTTAAATTGGTCACTTTTTCACATTTTGCAAGTGCACTAGGCTATGAATTTAAAAAGTGAAATTTTGCTGTCGCCCTGATTTTGCGCTTTTATTGTATCACTGTTGCTTTGAATATTGTATCGATTAAATGTTCTGGCACTTGAATGTAATTATACAACCTTTGGGATCAGAATCGATAAATCTTAGGACGAAAGTATATGTTTAGTGATGCAGGACAGCAGCAGTGAACGGCGTGAAATCGTCGCTTGCGAGTCTCGACGAGGACAGGAAAGATAAGGCTTTGCAGACTGAAATTTACTACAAATTAAAATCATTAGCCAGTTCACATCCCAACGACATTGAGATTATTTGGAGGCTTGCAAGGGCTTGCCACGATTGTTCTACTAATGTTAGTGACCCTGAGATGCAAAAGGAGTTCATCTTCGAAGGTATTTTCAAACTTTAAATTTAGATTTGAAAATAATTATCCACGAGGAGGAGGAGGAGGAGGAGGAGGAGGAGGAGGAGGAGGAGGAGGAGGAGGAGGAGGTGTCTCATAATTCTAAACCTTAAAAGCCTGAAAATCTCCTTGAATTTTTCCCAACAAGCTTGAAATTTTCCCGAGAACCTTGAATTTGAATCATTTTTTTTGCTTTTAAAAAAGTTATTTTATTCAAATGCGAAGAGTGATTTAAATCTTTTAGTTTATTATGAAAGAAACCTCTAGTGCAGAAAAAATCTTGCTATTGAAAAGTTTTTTGTCAAGAAATAATTTTTCTTTTGTTCATTACAGAATAAATAAAGAGATTTCAAAGCATTTTTTGTAGATTTCCAATTATTTTATAAATTTCTATAAACAGACTTTAATATTGTGAATAATTCTAGGAGTTTTTATTTCTTCTTTTTGTTATATTCAGCTTACAAATTAGAAAAATTATTAGTTGAAATTTTCAATGCTAATTCAGTTTCAGAATTAGAATGTGCCATGTTCATAAAACGGATTTTTCAAGGGAAACTACTCAGTTTATGAGTGTAAATGATATTTCAAAAGGTTACAAAATATTTCTAAAAATTTGAAAGATTTTTAATTATTTTAAAGGATTTTGAACATATCACAATGATTTCATGAAATTCAAAGATTAAAAAAAGGCGTGTACAGCATATCTGAACGATTTGAGGAAATGACCGGGAATTTTATGAGTCTGGGAAAACCCGGGAAATGAGCATGAATTTATTTTTTGACCGGGAATTTTACAAATTTTTAGAGAAAAAAAAAACATTCGCCTAACTGATTTCAACGGTTTTTTAAATAATGAGTTAAATTGTGATCTTTTTCAATTATGATATTCGGTTTAGAATGCGTAACTCGGAAATCTTTGACTTTAAAATTTTGTTATTTCAGATTTTTAAACGTGCATTAGATTTAAAATAATTTTACAATGCAGTTTTAAAAACATACAAAACTAAAAATTAGAAGCGTTTAAAAGCGAAGATTTTTTATAACAAACTGTTTCAATTGGAAACTCTTAAACAAATGTGCACACCCTATTGAAACTTTATAAGCTATTTTAAATTTTTGAATAAGTTCAAAATAATATATTTGTAATTCAAGGCTTTTATTAAATTTCAGTCTAAAATATTCCATTCTTAAACCATGCAATTTGAAATTTTTCAATTGAGGAAAAGAACAATTAATTAATATTTAGAAATATCTGACTCTTCATTTAAAATCAGTAATTATAATCTAAATATTCACAACTAAACAAAAAAACTGAACTTTGAAAGTTACAATTTTATTATTCTGTTTAACAAAATTTAATTTGTATGTCAAATTGTTAAATGTTTATGTTATAAATAACACTTGAACTCCTATTATTCTTAGAAAAAATTCGAGTAAGTTAAAGAGATATTTAGAAGATTTAAAAAAATTCAAAATTATTCATGCCACGGCCTAATTTAAAACAAAATGTTGATTTTGGCAGATTTTGAACCAAAAATTTATAATCTTTTTAAGAATTTTAACAGACTTCAAAAGGATAATATATTTTAATATTGTTAGGAAAATTGAAAATGATTTTTGTTTTGAAAAATTACTTAAATTCGAATAATTTTAAAAGATATTTAGAAGTTGTGAAAGACTTTTAATAATAATTTTGACTTGGAACCCGGGAATTTTCGAATTTTAAAAAGCTCCGAGCAAGTACTGGAAATTTTCGAAAAGGAAAAAAATTTTGAATTGGATCAGGAGCAGGGAATGTTAAAATTTAAATAAATTCCGAGCTGCAACAGGGAATCTTTCAATAGAATGAATTCTGTTTTTGAGTTTTGACGGGGCATTTTCGAATAAAATTAAAATTGTGTATTCGAACAGGGAGTTAGATTTTTTAAATCTCATTGAAAATGTCCCAAAGATTTAAAACGATTTCAAAAAGTTTCAAAACATTTTAGAATATTTCAAAAGATTTTATAAAGATATCAAATAGGTTAATGATTTTTACGAATACTAAATATTTCCAAAGATCTCAAAACATTCAAATTTTTTGATCCAAATGTTTCGTAAAGGTTGAAAATATTTCAAAGAATTCATCAGGAGACGATTTTACAAAGATTTCTAAAATTTCAATTACTTCAAATGAATACAAAGGATTTTACAAATATTAAAAAGATTTCATAACAATCTCATTAAGATTTGAGAACAATACAAGAATTTTAAAGATTTCAAAACATTTCAAAGATTTTAAACGTTTTCAAGATATTTATAAGATTTCAGAAAGATTTCACAAACATTTGAAAGAGTTCATAAGGATTTTAAACGATTTGGAAAAGTTTCAACAAATTTGAGGTGTTTAAAGATTTCGATTATTTCAAACGAACAGAAAAGATTTCACAAATAAAGGTTAAGAAAAATTTCACAAAGATTTCAAAGATTTAAAGGATTTTTAAACTTTCAAAGATTTTACAAAAATGTTTTAAAATTCCAAAAAGTTTCTCAAAGATTTCACATAAATTTCAAGATTTCGCAACAATTTTAATTACTTAAAAGATTTCAATGAATTCACAAAGATTACAAAATATTCCCAAAGATTTCACAAAAACGACTTATATTCGCAAAAAATTAAGAATTTATTTATGGTTCTGCTTTCTTTAAAAATTGTTGGCAAATACAAAAATGAAGCGGCTAATTTTTTTACATGTATAAAAAACGGATATTTCATTATTTGATGTAAAAAAAGGAGAACGGGAAAAACTTGAATTCTTGACCTGGAAAAGGTCGTGAATTTTGTCCCTAAGAATCACTGGACACCCTAAATAATTAAATTTAAATTCAGGTATCACAGCCTGCGAGGCAGTTCTTGGAGTTCCCCACGCGGATCTCTATAAATGGTACGCGGTTCTAGTCGGATTGAGAGGAAAGTTTATGAAGACGAAAGAAAAAATCATGGATGGGTATCTTTTTGCAGAATATGTAGAGAAAGCTTTGGAACTTCGACCTGAAGATAGCACTATACAACATCTTCTTGGTAGATTCAAATACGAAATATCGACATTAACCTGGATTGAAAGAAAGGTAAGCAGACTTCATTTTCTGTCCCCTATTCCCTTCTTTTCTCCCTTTTTAAGAAATTCCTATTTTTCCCGTGATTTCAAGAAACCTCCCCTTTTTTCGATCTTTCCTAAAAAGAAAATTCAACTATTTTGGGTTGAAAGTTAATTTTTTTAAATTAAAAAGTCTACTATTATATTTTTGGGTCAGAATTCATCCCTTTTTATTAAGCATTCTATTACTTAAATGAAAGTTGAACAATTTTCTATAGAATTAATTTTATTCTCGAATATTGAACTAATTTATTGAACATTTCTGTTTAAAAAAAATTAATTTTCTCAACTGAAAATTGAACTATTTCATTTTTTATTGAAAATTAATCGTTTTTAGTTAAAACTACAAATATATATTTAATATTCATCATTTTGGTTAAAGATATCTCTTGGGAGGTTGAAAATTCAACTATTTTGTTAAAAAGTAATATTTTCTGATTAAAAAAACAAGTAACTGCTTTGTTGGACATTCGTATTTTGTGGTAAAATATTCATCTTCTTGATGAAAAATTCATATTTTTTAGGTGTAAATTTATTACAATTGTTAAAAATTTAACTATTTTGTTGGAAAATAATCTTTTGCGGTAAAATATTAATCTTCTTGGTGAAAAATTGATTTTTTTGGGAGAACAATAAAAATCTACGTTTTAAAATTTCAATATCTTATTGAAAATTCGTTTTTTATAAATAAATTTTGTTAATTGTACATATAAAATCCATTCTTGGTAGAAAATTGATCTTTTTTGGTTGAAAATTTATCTGTTTTGTTGAAAAATCGTATTTTTTTAAGGAAATTAACCATCTTGCTAGAAAACTATTTTTTTGGGTTAAAGAATCTTTTGAAAATTCATTTCTTTGGTTACAAATTTAACTATTTTGTTGTTAATTCATGTATTATGTGAAAAATCCATCTTTTTTTTGTAGAAACTTAATCTTATTGGTTGAAAATGTATCTTTTCTCCTTTTTAAACAATTCTTCTTTTTTCTCTGTTTTCAAGAAACCTTCCCTTTTTCATTTTTTCGTAATAAGAAAACTGAATTATTTTTTATTGAAAGCTAATTCTTTTTAATTGAAAAGTCTATTATATTTTTAGATCAGAATTCATCCCTTTTGTTAAAAATGTTATTAGTTGATTGAAAGTTGAAATTTTTTTATACAATTCATTTTATTATTCAATATTTAACTATTTTGTTAAAATTGTTCTTTTTCCTTAGTTGAAAATTAATGCTTTAAACTGTAAATTGGACTTCCGTTGTTAGTGGAATTTTTATATATTTAAAAGTTAAACTATGGGGAAAAATTGATAATTTTTAGTTGAAAACTCGACTTTTTTTTAATATATCTTTGGAAATTCTATTATTTTGTTAGAAAGTAATATTTTTTGGTAAAGAAATGTAACTCTTTTGTTGGAAATTCATCTTTTTTGGATAGAAACCTCGTTCTTTTGATTTCAAAATTCAGCTACTTGGTTGAAAATCTAATTGCTTTTGCTTGAAGTTTAATCTGTTTTGTTTAAAAATTCGTCCGTTTGGTTGACAATTCATATTTGTACAGCTCAAAATTCAACTATTTGGTTGAAAATACATCTTTATAGTTTGCAAAATCAATTATTTGGTTATAAATTAAACTATTTTGTTGAAAATGAACTTTGTCGTGAAAAATTCTTAATTTCGGATTGAAAATTCATATTCTTTTAAAGTTCAAAATTCAGCTATTTTCATGAAAGTTCAACTTTTTGTTTGAAAATGTATTATTCTAAGTTGTAAATTCAATTAGTTGGCTATAAATTTAACTTTTTTGTTGAAAATGAACTTTTTTTGAAAAAAATTATTAATTTTGGGTTGACAATTCAAGTGTTTTGAACAAAACTGTTTTTTTTTAATTTTAAAATTAAACAGTTTGGTTGAACTTTTTTGTAGATTGTAAACTCCATTAATTATCAATTAATTTATTATTAATTATAATTTAAAAAAATATAAAATCAGAATATTTGGTTAGAGTCATCTTTCTTTTCGAAAATTCAAATTTTTTTTCATTTCTTTTTTTTTTAAATCATCCTTTTAGGTTGAAAATTCATCTCTCTTAGTTGAAAATTAATCTTTCTTTATTGAAAATTCAAGATTTGGTTCAAATTTATTTTTCTTCCTGATTAAAAAATCGTTCTTGGTTGAAAATTCGTCCTCTTTTGCTTAAATTTTAACTATTTGGTTGAAAATTCAACTATTTAGTTATAATTGTTTTATTGCAATTTCCTCTTTTTGGATTGAAAATTTATCGCTTTCTTTTTGTAGAAAAGTTCTTGGTTGCAAATTTACCTTCAACATTTTTTTTTGAAAATTCAACTCTTTGTTAGAAAATTAATTTTTCTGTTAAAAATTCGTAATTTGGAATTAAAAATTGAAATGTTTTGTAAAAAGTTCGTGCTTTTGGCTTGCAAATTCAACAATTTGCTTTAATTTTTTTTACATTTGCATAAGCGTTTTTGGTTGAAGAATCAACTATTTGGTTTGAAATACGTTTTTTTTCTATTAATTCAACTATTATATGGTGCGTTAAGATCAGTTTGGTTAAATATCAATTTTTTAAACAGAAAATTAAACGATTCAATTTTTGGTTAAAATTTTACCTTTTTTAGTAAAAATGCAACGTTTGGGTTAAAAATTTATCTTTATTTAGATAACAATTCAACTGTTTAGTTGAATTTTATACTCTTGTTGAAAAATGTTTTCATTAAAGATTCATCATTTTAGTTGATAATTCATCTCTTTGGTTCAAGGTTTCACTATTTTTTTAAATATTCGTTTGGGTTTTTATTGTTTGCGGGTTATATTTTATAACTAAAAATGTAACTGTTCCAGTTTTTGTTGAAAATGTATATTTTGAACTGAAAATGCATCTGCGCAAGTTGAAAATTCAACTATTTGGTTAAAAATTCATCGATTGGTTTTTTTTATAATTTATTTGGAATTTTTTGAAAAATTTATTTCCCTATTTACGTGAAAAATCGCTCTATTCCCTCTGTTTCGAGAACATTTTGTGCTTTGAAGTCTGAAAATGAATTTGGACACCTGTTTCTGAAATATTTTGAATTCTTACGATTTTTAAATAGTCTTTTGAATTTTCTTATATTCTTCTGAATTTTGTTGAATTCGCTTTAAGTTCCTTGTATTCTTTTTAATTTCATTGCAATTTTTTAAAATCTTATTGAATTCTTTTGAAGTCTTGAATTTTTGGGAAAATTCTCTAAATATCTTTCGAATTTTTTAAAATTCTTTTGAATTCCATTGCATTCTTTTTAATGGTTTGGATTATTTTTATTTCTTTTAAACACCTGTCTCTGAATTATCTTGAATTCTTGCGATTTTTAAAAAGTCTTTTGAATTTTCGTATATTCTTCGAAATTGTCTTGAATTCGTTTTAAGTTCCTTATAATCTTTTTAATTCCATTGCATTTTTTTATCTTATTTATTTTCGTATCTTGAATTATTGGGAAAATTCTATAAATATCTTTCGAATTTTCTTTAATTTTTTTAAATTCTGTTGCATTCTTTCTTGAGGGTTTGGATTATTTTTAATTCCTTTGAATTCTTTTTTAAACCCCTCTTTCTGAATTGTCTTTAATTCTTACGATTTTTAAAAAGTCTTTTTTGAATTTTCTTATATTCTTCTCAATTTTCTCGCATTCATTTAATTTCGTTCTATTCTTTTTAATTCCATTGAACTTTTTTTAAATCTTATTGAATTCTTTTCGTGTCTTGAATTATTGGGAAAATTCTCTTAGATATATTTCGAATTCTCTTTAATTCTTTTGAATCCCGTTGTATTCTCTCTTAAGGTTTTGAATTATTTTTAATTCCTTTGAATTCTTTTGAATTCAATTTTAAGTATTTTGCATTTGCTTGAAGTTCTTCGATTTCATATTGCAATCATCATATTTTATATTTGATATTTTCCATAAATAAGACATATTTTTCTCTGAAATGCTTATAAATAATCTGGCTTAAATAAATAAATGTGAATGTAGTATTTTTCTGATAAAAACTTGTCTCATTTTGTTTAAATGATTAAAAACTGAAAATAAACCATTTTACGGATATTATTCTAATTGCGAAATTTCTAATTTCAGTTTTAACTATTCAAATTTATATATAGGTCGCGGCAACGTTATTTGCCCAGCCTCCAAGTGCTTCCTATGAAGATGCGATTGTGTATTTCAAGCGAGCAGAAAGTCTGGCGAAAGAACCTTTCCTCCAGAATAAACTTTACCTTGGAAAATCCCACATAGCACTAGGTCAATACAAAGAGGGCGTCGAATATTTAAATCAAATATACGAACTGCCAACGAGCGACGATGAACCCCAAATTTTAAAGGAAGTGAAAGAACTTTTGGACAAATATTCAGGATATCTTTCATAGTCGATAAGAGTGCTAGGATGTGCATATGATCATTCCATATTTTATAAATGTCATATTAAACGAGGAGCGTGATATCATAAGACATAAACTATCACAAAATATAAAGCCTAGCAGGATATTAGATAGCATGATATATGAACTAAGCCCTCGGATCTCGGGTAGCTCGACTAAAATCGAGTTTTTTAAAAATATTTACGATAAGCTGCAGGATGTTTTTGATTGTGCTACAAATTCCTGTAAATTGATAGGGTTTTTGGTATATTTTTTATGAAAGTAACTTCCGATTATTTGTTTTCTTAATTATATTTTATTTTTCCTTTTATACGTATGACTTTATTTAAATAATGAATTCATGAGAATAGCAATTTTTAGGGTGTCTGTTGAACAGCACAAGGTACAGGGATTTTCGATTTTTTAAACTTAATTGTTTTTTTATTCAAGTCTAGAATTTTTTTATCTGTAGTTTTTATCACACCCTAGCAAACTTTATTTATTCTTCGTCCTATTTTACTTTATAACTCCAAACTCGCGTTTGGGCCTTCCTAAATTTCTGTTTTCAAATTCGTCTAATATTTGTGCAAGATTTTATTAATGACTTTAAGTGTGGGTAAATAATTAGGCAGGTGGAAAATATGCAGAAATAAGCTCATACCGTAAGTAGCGATAGTGTAAATCTGTAAACCAACATATTAAATATTTTATTCCTCCAAATATGCAAATTGTGATGAGTACTTTCTTGTTATTGATTTTATTAAAATATTTAATGTAAAAAAACATCATAGAATCTATAAAATTCTGTTTGTAAATACAATGGTGAATGTCGAAGATGGAAAATATACGATTCACCGAACAAATTACTTTGTTATTATTCTTTTACCTGTCTCTTCTATTTATGTAAACTTTTGAAGCTCTCAAATTATTTAAGAAATTCACCTAAATTATTTTGAAATTGTATTAATCAATTAGAAATCACATGAATTATTATTAGTTCAATTGCATTCTTTATACCCTCGGATTGTTTTTATTCCCTTATATTCTTTCGAATTGTCTAAAATTATTTTGAATTTATTTGCATTATTTCGAAATCTTCTTCATAACTTTAAATTCTTAATTTCTTGAATTCAAGTAAATTCTTGAATCCTATAGACTAAAGTAGCGACTCGTCTGCATTTAAGTATTTAATTATTTTTGTTTAAACCTGTAAATGCTGTGAATCATTATGAATTTCCTCTTCAAATTTTCTTACATTCTTTTTTATCATAGATCTTTCCGAATTTACATATATATTTTTTTTAATTTTCTTCCATTCTTTAAATTCTTTTGAATTTTTTGAATTTCCATGCATTCTTTTTAAATTTCTTGAACTTCTCGATTCTTTCAAATTACTTTGAATTATTTAGTGAATTATATGGAATTGTTTCGAATTTTCTAAAAAAAAAAAACATTGAATTCCTACGAGTTTTTTTTAATTCACATGAATGCTTTTTAATGGCCCTACAATTTTTTTAATAGGCTTGTATTTTGTATTTCCTTTCGATTTTATCGAAATCTGTTAAATTATTTTCAATTTCCTTGCATTTTTTAATTCTTTTTAATTGCGTTGAATTATTTTCATTTCCTTTGGATTTTCATTAATTATTTTATTTTTGTTTTATCTGCATTGCATTATTTTGAATTATTTTGAATTATTTTGTGAATTCTCTTAAATTATTTTGAATTTAGATGGACTATTTCCTAATTTTTTAACTGAAAATATAACTACTCTAGTTTTGGTTTCAAATTTATCTTTTTTTCGTTGAAAACTCATGTATTTTGTTCAAAAATTATCTTCTTTAGTGGACAATTAATCTTTATGTTAGAAAATACATTATTTTTATTAAAAATTCATCATATGGTTAAAAATTAATTTCTTTGGTTAAAAAACGAACTATTTTGTTAAAATTTCTTTTCTTTATTCAAAATTAATTTTGTAACTAAAAATTGATCTATTCAGTCCTTGGTTTAAAATTGATCCTCTTGAGTTGAAAATTCGTCTTTTAGGGCCAAATATTAATCTTCTTGGCGAAAAATTCATTTTTTAAAGGTGAAAATCATCTTTTGTTGTAAAATATCAATCTTCTTGTTGAAATAATCATTTTTTTAGGGTGGAAATCTTAATATCTTATTATAAATTCGGTTTTTATCAATAAATGTTGTTAACTGTCAATATAAAATCCATCTTAGGTTAAAAATTTATCTTTTATGGCTGACAATTCATCTATTTTGTTGAAAACTCTTATTTGTTTTATGAAAAAAAACCTTCTTGGTAGAAAACTTTTTTGGTACAAAATTAATCTTATTGATTGAAAATTAATCTTTTTAGGTGAACATTAATTTCTTTGGTTAAAAAATTATCTATTTAGTTAAAACTCCTATTTTTTATTGAAAATTAATTTTGTAACTAAAAATTTATCTATTCTCTGCTTGGTTTAAAGTTTATCTTCTATAGTTGAAAATTCGTCTTTTTTGGTAAAATATTAATCTTCTTGGTGAAAAATTCGATTTTTTTAAGGTGAAAATCATCTTTTGTTGTAAAATATCAATTTTTTTGTTGAAATATTCATTTTTTAGGGTAAAAATTTTAATGTATTATTATGAATTCGTTTTTTATCAATAAATTTTGTTAACTGTAAATATAAAATCCATCTTAGGTTGAAAATTGATCTTTTATAGCTGAAAATTCATCTATTTTGTTGAAAACTCTAATATGTTTTAGGAAATTAACCTTGTTGGTAGAACACTTTTTTAGTACAAAATTAATCGTATTTGTTGAAAATTGAACTGAAAAGTTGAACATTAATTTCTTTTGTCGAAAATTGAACTATTTTGTTAAAACCTCTTTTCGTTTTAATTAATTTTTTATTCGAAATTTAACATTTAAGCTGAAAATGTATTTTATTGACAATTTCTTTGGTTTAAAATTTAATTATTTTGTTTAAAATTATTTTTTTCGGTCAAAAATTAAATTTATAAATAATCCTTTTTTTGTTGAAAATGTATCTTTTTTCGTTGTTGAAAATTCATGTATTTTGTTTAAAATTGATCTTGTTGGTAGAAAATTAATTTTTTAACTAAAAATTTAACTACTCCGTGTTTAGTTGATAAATTATCTTCAATTCGTCTTTTGTAGTAAAATATTATACTTCTTGGTGGAAAATTCATTTCTTTGGTTTAGAAAAATTTCCTATTTTAGTTGAAAATTAATTTGTTCTGTTAAAAATTGAACTATTTAGTTAAAAATTAATGTATTTTATTAGAAATTATTATTTTTTGTTGTTAAAACTCTAATTATTTTTATTGAAAGTTAATTTTATTGGTAGAAAATTAATCTTATTGATTGAAATCAAATCTTTTTGGTGGAAAATTAATTTCTTTGGTAGAAAAATGTATTATTTAACATGAAAGGAAAATTTATAACGGTCAGGGAAAATGAAAAATTGATCAGCGAAAAGGCGGATCAAATTGTATTAGGGCTGGGGGAATTCGAGGTTGAAGGCAGTTGAAGGGATGGGAAATGGATAATATGCTTATTTTCCGATCAAGCCATCTGGTCACCCTAAATTGTGATCCAAGCGTTATTAATAAATACAACAATATATTAAATTTAAATTAATATTATTAGAATCATTATTATTAAAATGAAAAATTAATAAATATTAATTTAATTCAAGGGGATCTTTCCGAATCCCTCGGAACTCTTTAATCTCTTAAAATACATGAAAATTTTTCGAAATTCTTTGCCGAATAATGAGAATAAATTATTATATAATGGATTTCTATAATTATCTTTTATCGATTTTGTATTTTGGCTCGGTTTTCTCTTTTGGCGAGATGCCTTAATTCATTTATGTGAAGATGAAGAGAATCGCGCTTGAGTGATTGTGTGAGTGTCTCGCAGATCAATAATGGTCCATACAGCCTCGCAGTAGGAGTAGTTACTAGACAGGAATAAAGTTGGGTAGCGTGCAAGGCAAGCGTGACAGGGGTGTGGGAATGGGGAAGCCCTTCGGCTAATACTGGAGGGAAGCCAGTACAATACTTCATGTGACAACGCAGTGGATAACGACCAATGTCAGCGAAATGTGGTACGATTTCCTTTTTAATTCAGTTTTTTTTTTTTAATTCAGACCTTTTCAATTCAATCTCTAATTCAATCCAAAATTAAAACTCCTGTTTCGCGCGAATGTAACTGGAAAAATAAGGGAGGAAATCTTAAAATGTGAAGTGAAATGAAATTAAATCTCTTATTAAATTCGGCCCTTTCTCTTATTTTCAATAGAAAATTGAAAAATTATTTTTATATAAATAGAAGCTATTTGATTAAATGAAAATTATTTTATAACAAAATTCTTTCAAGATTTTACTTAATTTTCTTCGCAAATACAGTCAAATTCTTTAACTATCAGAATTTGTTATAAAATTCAAGAATCTGGGGGACAATGGGCCGCAAAAATAAATTTTCAAAATTCCCTTTTCCCCCATTTTTTCCTGAAATTTCATTTTTTCTGACCATTAATATTTAAAGGCTGAAATTCTAACCTTGTAACATTTTTAATATAGAATATTTTATAAATGGAATAAAACAAATTAATTTTTTAAAATTATTATTCCAATTTTTATTTTCTAATATTCTAATTTACCAGACGAAAATGACTAAAATTGAAAAGTATTCACAGTATGATAAAACCGATTAAATTCAGTAAGTTTAAAATAAGTTCAGAGAAATTGGAGACCAAAGAATCTGCTTTAATTTCCGAGAATTCAAGGTGAGTTTAAAAGACATTAGAATTAATTGAACCAAAAACACACACAAAAAAATCCATTAAATTAAGAAGAATTGAATGAAATTAGAATTCCACTGATTTCAAAACAGTTAAGAGAACTCCTGCAAATATTTTGAAATACTCTAGAAAATTTAAAATCCTTTAAAATCTTTTGTGATCTGTTTGAACTTTTTAAAGCTATTGAAAATACCTTGGGACATTTTAAAAATACCCTAAAATATTTTAAATCCTTTGAAGTCTCATGAACTTACTTAAATCAATAAGAAAATACCTTGGAATATTTTTAAAAGTTCAACAATATTTCAAATCCTTTAAAACCTTTTTAAATCTCTTGAAATTTTGTATAGCTCTTTAAAATTCGTTGTCAATTTGATAAGAAACTCTAAAATATTGAAAATCTTTTGAAATCCCATGAAACTTTTTAAATCTCGTAATAAATCTCTGAAAATTTTAAAAGAAGCCTTAAAATCTTTACAATCCTTTAAATTTTAGAATATCTTTCAATTATTGAAATCTATTAAAAATACTTTAGATTTTTTTTAATATCCTAAAATCTTTAAAATTATTTAAATTCCTAAAAAATCCCCAAAAAACGTCTATGGATATTTTTAAAATAACCCAAAATATTGCCAATCCTTTGAAATCTTTTTAAACACCTTTAAACTTTTAAAATCACTTTAAAAATTTTTGAAATTAAAAAAAAATCCTATCACAGTCTAATTTATTTTTAAAAAACTGACCAAAAATTACAAAAATTGATTAGAATAGAAAACGGTAAAAAATATATATATAAATTCATTAAATTCAGTAAGTTTAAAGTGAGTTTAGAGAAATTCACAGAAATCTAAAAGAATTAGAAAACTTAAGAGAATTCCTGGGAATATTTTTAAACACTATAAAATATTTCAAATCCAATTATTGAAATCAGCTAAAAATATCTTAGAATCTTTTAAAATATCCTAAAATATTTAAAATCTTCTGTAATACCTTAAAACTTAATTTGAATTTTCAAAAATACAATAAAACATTTCCAACCCTTTAGAATATTTTTAATTGCTTTGGAACTTATAAAAGCACTTTAAAAATTTCTTGGAATTTTTAAAAACAATCCTATTACGGAAAATCAAAAGTGTCCGAAAATTCAAGGTGAGTTTAAAAGACTTCAGAATGAATGAAAAAGGGAAAAATCCATTGAATTAACCCTTCAACACAGGCTTTTTTGCTGCTTTCATCACACATGTGGGTCATGTATGTCCGGTTGTTCTTTTTTCTCTCTTAAAAGCTTAAAAAAATCTGGAAAAAATCGTCAGTATTCCTTGAAGCTTTTACTACAGGTTCTAATAGTTTTTAGAATTAAATATGTAACTTTTTGCTAAATAATAATCTAAATATAAACAAAAACTTGAGAAAATGTCAATTTTGTTAAGAAATTAATATTAATATAAACAAAAACTTGAGAAAATGTAAATTTTGTTAAGAAATTAATAACTTTGCAATAAATAAATATTAAATCATGACCTCAGTTCTAAAAAGTATATTTATTTGCGCACTTGAAAATAGGGTAATTTTTTGTTTATTCTTGCATTAAATAAATCAATGAAAAATCCACTTTTATCACAAAAGCAATATTTGTTTAATATAATCATATAAGTTTCATAAGAAACTTGGTTAAGAAGTTTAAAGAAATTATAATTTAAGCAGGGCAATCTTTACAGAAGTTCGTTTTGAAATCCCTTAAAATCATTAAAACTCTTACAAATTTCTTGACAATTTTTGGAATTTTTTAAATACCCTAAAATATTTCAAATACGTTTAAATCTTTTGAAATCCCTTGAAACTTTTAAAAAATTATGATAATTCCTTGGAAGTCTTAACATTACCCTAAAAATCATTAAAATCCTTTGAAATATTTTTGCAATTGATTGAAATTTATTAAAAACTCCTGGGAATCTTTTAAAATATCATAAAAACTTTAAAATATTTGGAAAACCCTGGTAAAATTAAAAAAAAAGTTTCCAATCTTTGAAATCCCTCAGTTCATGTGAATAAATTCTTTGAAAATTAAAAAAAAATTATAACCTCTCGTGAAATTAAATGAAATCTGATCATATCTTCTGAAATTCTGGGACATTTAAAATCCTTAGAATCTTTTCTAATATTTCCTAAAGTTTTTGTATATGCCTTTAAATTTCTTTAAATTTTTTAAACCTCTTGAAAATGCCTTAGAATCTTTAAAATACCCTAAATTATTTGTAATCCGTTAAAATCTTTTAAAATCCCTTGAAAATCTGATATTTGCTTAAAATAATTTAAAACCTTAGAAATTCCTTCAAAATTTCGTAATCTCTTGAAAATGCCTTAGTATCTTTTAAAGTACCCTAAAATATTTTAAATCCTTTGAAATATTTTGAATTCCTTTGAAAAGTTTTTTAAAGTTCTTAAAGAATCTTTGGATGTTTTAAGAATACCTCAAAATATTAAAAATCCTTTGTAATACCTTCAAACTATTGAAATGTATACAAAATTCCTTGGAATCTTTAAAAATACTTTAAAATCCTTTGAAACCTCCTAAAATATTTAAAAAGAATTCAAGACAATTCAAAAATAGGTATTGGACGTAAATTGAATAGTGCTTAACCCATTGTTTAATTTATCTAAAGCAAAGTGAATAAATTGATTCCATCTTTTGTAAAAGTGACTATAGTTACTTTTTTAAGCGATTATAGAGTTATTTGAAAAAATAAAGTGACTTCTTATATTTTTTACTTTTGTAATTTAATTTTTTTGCATTACTGACAATCCCCTTACTTTCCCTAACTTTTCCGTGAACTACGATCACCTTAAATGGGGAATATTTGTATTTTCCTTCATGAAAATAATTATTTTATGTTTATGAATAATTATTTCAGAAATTTTGAAGAACAGTGATGCGTGGACTTTTTCGGGGAATCCTCTACTGCAGTTTGTGGTATGGGAGTATAGTCGCAGGATTTTTATTCATTGCTTGTCCACTGTTGCCACTCCTCTTAATTAGTCCACCGAAATTTCGAAAATGTGGAGACCTTCTTTTTTCTTGCTGGGAACTCTACCCTGCTGTAAGTTTAATATTTTTAAATCAATTTTTTAAATCAATTTTGAAAATTATTTTTTCTATTGATTTTTAATTTTATTCTGTAGGCACTGATGGAGTTATTGGGGATGAAAGTTGTGGTATCGGGTGACCACATTTCTCCAGATGATTCTGCAATTCTCGTAATGAATCACCGAACCAGGGTTGATTGGAATTTTTTATGGGGAGCGATGTACCAAGCTTGTATGCCTCACGTTGGTGCTCATAAACTGAAATTTATTTTGAAAGATCCCATTCGTCACATTCCTGGACCAGGTACTACAAATTAACTTATAAAAAAACTCTCGAATAGGCCGACGAATTTTTAGAGGCATGTGTTTATTATTACAGACCAGGTTTGCTTTCACTTGTATTGTTTTTTTCTACCAAAATATGAATTTTTTATCCAAAAAGACTAATTTTCTGTCGAAAATGACGTTCTTTTTTAACAAAACAGTTGAATTTTCAATCAATGAAGATTTTTCCTTCAAGAAAGAAGCAAAATGCAACAAAAAATTCGAATTTTCAAGTAAAAAAGATGAATTTTCTACAAAACAGTTGAACTTTCAAACCCAAAATATTAATTGCGAGAAAAAATTTAACGTTAAGCAAAATAGTTAAGTTATTATAAAATTTTTAAATTTTCAAGAAAAAAGACGACTTTTCTACGAAACAGTTGAATTTTCAACTCAAAAATATTAATTTCCAACACAAAAGTTATCTTTTAACCTAACAGTTAAATTTTTTCCCCCAAATAGTTGATCTTCTACCAAATTGTTGAAAATTCGGGTCAAAAGACGAATTTTCTATAAAACTGTTTATTTTTTTAAGCAGCAAATATGAATTTTCAACAAAATATTTAAATACTTTTTAACTAAAAGAAATGAATTTTCGTCAAAAAATTATATTTTCAATTTTTATTAACGAAACAAAAAATCACTAAAACATTCCAATTTTCAATTAAATGGTGGAAATTGGAACCAAATAGTTATATTTTCAAAGAAAAAGACGAATTTTACACCAAAAACTGTAGTTTTATACAAAAAAGACGAAATTTCAAATTAAACATATGAATTATGAACAAAATTGTTGAATTATGAAGCCAAAAAGACTAATTATCTGCAAAACAATTGAATTTTTATCTTGAAAATATGTTTTTTCAACAAAAAAGTTCATTTCTCCTATCAAGAAGTCAAATTTTTAAATAAATAGCTTTAATTTTAATCAAATAGTTACACTTTCTACCAAAATAGTTCAATTTTCAACCAAAAATATAAACTTTCCACAAAAAAATTAATTTTCAAGCAAATTGTTGAATTTTTAAGCCAAAAGGACAAATATTGTAAAAGAATGTTAAATTTTCACCAAGAAAGATTAATTTTTAACCAAATAAATAAATTTTTAAGCCAAAAAGACAAATATTTGATAAGATAGTTAAATTTTCACCAAAGAAAGATTAATTTTCAACTAAATAAATTATTTTTATCCAAAAAGTTGAATTTTCATCATATGAAGATGGACAACCAAATGATCGAATTTTAAAGCAAAAAAGATGACATTTCAAACAAAAACATGCTGTCAATCAATCAAGCAGTTAAATTTTTAACTAAAAAAGTGTATTTTGGACGTCAGTAGTCGAAATTTTCGATTTTAGGTCATTTTTTGCATTAAAGGGACCGAATCCATTTAAAATCAGACTGGGTCCTACACTTGACATCACAGAATCTCCCGGGGACGAAATATGTTGTTCTTCAGAGAAAATTAGGCGATACGTATTTTCCCGATTTGTTAAGAAAATGTTGATAATAAGTTATGCGTATTTGAATTTCGCGTTTCAAAGAACCCAAATTTCTTCCTTTAAATCTCTATAACTTTTAGTCTAATTGAGATATTTATTATTTTCCTTTTTATTCTAACAGCGTTTATTATCTTCTTTAAAAATCCGCCGGAAAATTGAAAACAGGTTTAAAATTAACAAAATGGCAGCGATTGTTCTGAAAAAATTAAAAATCAATTTTCTCGAAAAACACACCTTTAAATTTTTTGCCAATTTTTTTGGACTTGTAATTTGATAATGAAGATATCTTGTAAGTTTGATGCTTGCTCAATAACTTTTGTAGCCAGGAGAATTCTTTTTTCTTAAAATCGAGATTTTTGACTTTTTCTTGGAAATAATGGCAGATACAGTGGCATTATAAACAACACTTTTATATCAAATATAATACATTTCTTATTTAACTCTGCATGGGATTGCTTATTCAAATATTGCAAAATAAAGCACAAATTGTATTTATCATGATTATTTTAATATTTGTTTCATATTTTGCTTTAAACTTTATTGTAGGTTGCGCTAAAACATGTATCATTTCAATAAATGTATATCATTACAATTCATAATATGCACAATAATTGAATCATACTAATTCTTATTTCCTTGGGTTTATAATTTTTTAAATTTTTAATCTTTTTTTTTTACGATTAAAGAAAAACTACTGCACATCTGCATAGGGGCTTATATAGGATCCTATGTCCTCTTTCGTCTTTTCTCTCCTTTTACCAAAAATTTAACTTTTTTTATTTTTAATCTTACTTTTTACGATTGAAAGAAAATCTACTCCTCCCATCGAGAAATGATTAGTAATACATTTATAGATCTTTTTAGGCGAACAACTTTTTTCTGTTAGATTTAATTCGTACTTTTTTCGTTTTTTCAAAGAAATTTAATATTTTTATTCTGAATGTTATTTTTTACAACTAAAGCAAAAACTATGTGTCATATAAAAAATTATAGCTCTTTTTTTGGATGAATAAGTTTTGTCTCATTTTTTTGCAGCTTGTGTCGTTAGTCCAGTGATTTTAATTTTTTTATTTTTAATGTTGTTTTTTACGACTAAAAACAAAAACCACGCATCCTATCGAAAAGCGATTAATTAAAAATTTGTAGGTCTTTCCAGGGCGCAATTTCAGCTTATTCATTTTTTTTTTTCGTATCTTGCATAGTTTGGCCAAAAAATGGAATCTTTTTATTTTTCATTATTTTTGGTACGATCAAATTTGAAATTTTAAACTTTTCGACCAAATTAAATAAGTTTTTATGATCATCTTGTAGGGTTTTCAAAAATCAACGTGTTTCTTTTCGTGACTTTTTTCCATATCATGCGTTGTTTAACTTAAAATGTTAATTTTATTATTTTTTTTTTTTATTTTGAAAATGTACTAACCCTGATATTTTTTTTATACAAAAAAGTCATAGGGATAAATTGTTTGAGTTTCTGAGTACTATGAATAACCGTACATAGAATTTTGAAATCTTGAAAAAATTCGATTTCAGAAATTTGTGGTACTGTCAAATTTTGAATTTTTAACTTTTCGACCAAATTAAAAAAGTTGTTGTGATCATCTTGTAGGGCTTTCAACAATCAACGTCTTTCTTCTTTTGACTTTTTTTCATATCATGCGTTGTTTGGGTTAAAATGTCAATTTTAGTTTGTTTGTGTGGATTTTGAAAATGCTATAACTCTGATAATTTTCTGTTTATAGAAAAAAGTCATAAGGATAAATTGTTTTAGTTTCTGAGTACTATTATTGACTTTAAAAAATTGTGCCAAAGCAAAATCCAATCTGATCAATTGTTCGAAAGTTATCGTGCCTACAAAATACAGACTACAGACAGACAAACCCATCTTTTTTATTCTACTAAATATTTTGTAAAAGTTTCTATTAATGTTAGAATATGAAAATATAGCAAAAGAGCTAGAGACATTTTTCATATAACTTTTTTAAGCGTGCCAAGTTTTATTTTAATATTTTTTGTAACTGCCATTGTTTCCAAGAAAAAGTAGAAGTCTCGATTGTGAGAAAAAAGAATTCTGTCTACAAAAGTTAATTAGCAAGCATTAACCTTACAAGACATTTTCATGATCAAAGTACAAGTCCACAAACAATTGATAACAAAATTAAAGGTGGGTTTTTTTGAGAAAATTGATTTTAAATGTTTTCAGAAAAACCGCTGTCATTGTGTTAATTTAAAATCTGTTTTCAATTTTCCGGCAGACTTTGGAAGAAGATGATAAACCCTGTTAGAATAAAAAAGAAATTCGTTTTTTTTTTTAAATAAAGCTCAAAATTCAAATACGCATAACATTGTAGAAATATTTTCTTAGCAAATCGGGAAAATACGTATCGTCTTATTTCCTCTGATGAACAAAATGAAATGGAATCCCTGCAGTTTGACCTTGAACTGTCTGACTAAGAAGGGTTTAAGATTTGATGATTTTCTTTGACCAGGTTGGATAATGCAGATGAACGGCTTCCTGTACATAACTCGTCACTGGGAAGAAGATCAAGGTCGACTTTCTCGTTCTCTAGACTACTTAATAGCCCTCGGCTGTCGCACCCAACTTCTGATATTTCCAGAAGGGACCGACTTGACTCTAAGCAGCAAAGAAAGATCCGATAAATATGCCTCGAAACATGGATTGCTGAAGTACAATTATACTCTTCATCCCAAAACAACTGGTTTCACCTACCTAGCTCGTCATCTTCAAGAATCCAACTACCTCGATGCTGTATACGATTTAACAATAGGATACCCAGATAACATTCCACAGTCGGAAGTCGATTTAGTCTCAGGAAAACTGCCCAATGAGGTTCATTTTTTAATAAAAAGGGTACCTGCCTCGGATATTCCGAGAGACGAATTATCCCTGCGGCGTTGGTTGGAAGAAAAGTGGATTCAGAAGGAAGAGGTTTTGAAGCAATTTTCTCAAAAGAAATGTTTTTCTGCTGAACCTTGGCCGAGAGCAAGTCGAATGCCTTTGAGAATTGCTCTTGTTTTTTGGACACTCTTGATTGGTGGGTACAAGTTTCAATTTATTTCGCGGGAACCAAATTTGCAGAATTAAAAACAATCTTATTTATAAGAAATAGCAGAAAAGGCCCGCACGTGTTCACGTCTCTGGATTTTCATTTCCTAATATTGAAAATATAAACAATTTAAAAACCCACTATTATACAAATCCATAAATATTAGGTTTTAAATATTTTTGAATCAATAATAAGTAAATTCGAATTGAAAGCGTTGAAAATTCAAACAAAAATTTATTCTACTATTAGTACTTTATATTAGGTAACATTTTGAAAAAGGACAATATTTTTTACTTTGAGATTGAAAACTTTTAAATTGACATATTTTAAAACAGAACCTCTCAAAATTGAAATTTTTCATAATCAAATTTTGAAAATTGGACAATTTTATTCGAAAAAAGTTGAAATTGTATAATTTTTAACTTAAAGCGTTCAAAATTCAAATACTTTATTTGTAATTAAAGAATCTCGAAATTCAATAATTTCAGATTAAAATTTCGAAATTTCAAAACGTTACAAATTGAATATTTTCTGATTTGAATTTTGAAAATTTGATTTAAGATTTTACAGTTTGAAATTTGAAACTAAATTGGGACTTTAAGAGTCAAAGCTTCTGAAATTCTAGAATTTTAATTTAAAAATTATAACTTAACATTAAAATTAATTAGACAAATTTTAAAAACAAACAATCGATTCCTCGTCATTTTTACCGTTAAATTTGAATAATTTTCAGTTAGGAACCTTTAAAATTTAATTAATTTAAAAAGAACTTTAAAAATAATTTTAAATGGGAAACTCCAGAAAGTTGAAACTTAAATGAATTCGGACTTCATTAAAAACTAAAAAAATGTGTTATTAAAACTTTTGTATATTAAATTTTAAACCGGACAATTTTTATATACGAAATTCAGAATTAAAATTTTTTTATTAACAGAATAAGATTTCTGTAAATGAATCAAATGGTTGAATTTGTACAATTTTAAGCCTTTTAATTTTAAACTGTGTTTTTTTCAAGTTGAGTTAGAATTGTTCAATATTTTGGAACATTTACAAATCTTCTCATTTTTTAAGGGCTTGAATTTGGAAAATTATTGGCTTAATTTTTTATTGTTTTGAATTTATTCTGAAGGTACTTAATTCAAAACGTTTAACTGAAAATTTCTCAAATATCAAGTCTTTCATTTTCATATTTTACGATATTGAAGAATTTAAAAAACGAGAGAATTTTTTAGATTTAACACTAAAACAAAACAATTAAGAATAAATATATCTAAAGCTTTAATTGAGAATTGACTAAAATTAAAAACGAGGAATTTCAAATATTTAAATAAAAAATTATTAATGTGAAAACTGATTATTACGGTTTAAGTTGGTTTAGAATTGCGCATTAAAAACCATAATTTTAAATTGAAAATACAGAATTTTTTTAATATAATAATACAATCTGAAAATTGTAGATTTTTAGAGATATTGTTTTTAAACTTTTATGACACGGATCAGATGAATTAGAAATTTTTCTTTGGACTCAACATTTTGTTATAGAGAATGGAAAATGTTATTACAATTTTTCCGAATTACACAATCTACCAATGAGAAGCGACTAAAAAAGTATATATTTTCAAATTAACAAAAATAAAAAATTAGCGTTCAAAATTAAATAAGTTTGAATTTGAAAACATTAAAATTGTATAATTTCCAAACAACTTAATTTTAAATTGTCTCAGTGTGAATCTTTGACATAAAAATGTTTGTTTGTAAATATTTTTTAAATTCTTTAAAATTGTGCAACTACTAAAGCTTCAATTTTGAAATACCTTAAAGACTTGCAATGAAAACTGTTTACTTTTAAAAGCTGCCTCATTTCAAATATTTGACTTTAAGAAATATTCTTTATTTAACATGTTTCTTCCAACTTTAAATAACTTGAAGAATTGAATTAAATATTCTCAATCTTAAACGCTTTCAATGTCGTTTAAATTAATTTTTTCTTAAATTAAATTTCAACTAATTAATCTTCCTAAATTATTCCTTCTGTCATCTGTTTAAAAGAAAAATATATTGTGTATTTTCATGCTTATTATTATTAATAATTTTAGTAAATTAATTGCGTTTGCAAAAAATATACCAGAAAGAGTCAGGAATAAAATAATAATAAAAAAGTTAGTAAAATTATTTAAAAAGTGGACACACTAAACGAGTCTCGAATCTGAAATTAAAATAATAGCAATTCTAAGAAATTAAAAAATGAATTCATAAAAACTCATACATATATGCACTGAAATTTTTTTTGTAATAAATAGAGCTTTATTTGAGACAAAAAATGTTATGCCTTACATCCAAAAATCCAAAAGGGTTAATAACAAAAAATAATAATTTATTCATTTTTAGGGTCGTCAGTGATATTAATACTCACCTCATCATTTTTCCAACTGTGGACTGTCGTTCACGTCCTATTATTCATCAGTTTGTCGCTTTTCACCACAGGTTTTAGTCAACTGGAAATGGGATGGTACTGGCGTTGGAAAACACAAATTTCTGAAAAGAAGCGCAGTTAATAATTTAAAAACTAATAAATTATTAATGTGAATAGGATAATTTATATAGCAATTTATGTCTCTGTGATATCGATATACGAAAGAGTAGAGCTAGCCCAAAATTCAGATATTGATTTATTTATTAGAGTAATTTCTTTTACATCTGAAAACATTTTTGGAAATTAGTAGTCTACTGTTTTCAAGTTTACCTTAAAACTTACAATCCGATGAAATATTATCAAGACTGTTTATGACTAAAAGATATGAACAGGAATTGATTAATTAACAATTAGATTTCTGAGAAAATTTATAAAATATACCTTTGAGTGCTTTCTGTATTTTTGAGCTCTTGCTCTTTCTTGTTGTATTTTATATTTACATCATATTGTCAAAGAATATTTAATATTCAAAATTGACAAGCTAGCGAAGGGAAAAAACAAATGTTTGTGACGTAGGAAGCTTTAGTGGATGTATTCGTCGTTGTTAATTAGGGTCGCAATTAGAAATTAATTTTTTAAGCTCTTAGAGGGTATTTACTCAAATCCTGGAAAAAAAATGTCTGACGATTCCATGTTTTTTCCAGGTATCTCAAGTTTTATCCAGGCGTAATTTTTGCATATTCTGGAGCCATTCAAATATTTTGCATTTTGAAAACAATCGGCTTTCAGGCATATGTATACAGTTTCGCGAATTTAAGATAAATAATGTTTTTTCAGTTTCTAGATTCGATTAATAAGTTTAAATAATAAAATAATACTAAAATCATAACTAATCATTTCCTAGTTTTGTGAACTTAAACCTCTTTAAATTCCTAACTTTTCAATAAAAAATATTTCATTTTCAACCAGATAAATGAATTTTAACCAAATGATAGAATTTGTAACGAAAAAGATTAATTATCCACAAAAAATAAGAATTTTCAACAAAATGCATGAATTCTCAAACTAAAAAAGATCATCTTTAACTAAAAATGAAATAATTAAATTTTTTAAAATTATCCGTAAAAAAACAAGTTTTCAACTATAATATATGAATGTTAAAGAAAAAAATGAATTTTTAACAAAAAAGTTTAACTTTTAATCAAATAGATTTATTTTCAATAAAAATATAAATTTTGAACTAAAAATACAAATTTTCTACCAAATAGTTAAATTTTGAACTAAAAAAGATTCATTTTCAACAAAGAATGGAATAGTTGAATTTTCAATTAAAAATGTAATTTTCAACCAAACTGATGAATTTTTGATTGAAATGATGAATCTTCAACTGGAATAGTTTATTTTTTCAACCAAAAAGAGGAATTGAAAAACAAGATTAATTTTTTTTTACCAAAAGACGATTTTTCACCTTTTTGAATTTTTGAACTAAAAAAGATCAATTTTGAGCAAAAAATAGAATAGATGAATTTTCAGTTAAAAAAAATTAATGTTCAACGAGACATGAATTTTTCACAAAAATGATGCAATATTCATGTAGAAAAGTTACACTTTCTATAATATATATTCTAAAAAAAAATATAATTTTGAAAAAAATTTACACTTTCAAACAAAATGATGAATATTCAACTAAAGAGGTGAATGTTCAACTGTAATACTTGAATTTCAAACCAATAAGTTTAATATCTAACAAAAACGACCAATTCTTAACAAAAAAAAAGCGAATTTAAAAAAAAAAAATGGACAATTAAAAAAATAATTAGCAACTGGTGATGTATTTTTAATTAAAACGACGAATCTTCAACCAAAAAACTCTTATTCAACCAAAGATTTTAACTTTCAACCAATGATTTAAATTTTCATTTAAAAAAAGATGCAATCTGAACAAGAGAGAAAATATTTCAAAGAAACTGTTGAATTTTCAAACAAAAAGATGAAATTTCAACCAAGAATAATAATTTTTTACCAAAAAGAACAAATTTTCAACCAAATACTTGAATTTCCAACTAAAAGCGATCAATTTTCTACTAAAAATAGAATGGTTCATTTTTCAATTTAAAAAAATTACTTTCATATAAAAAAATAGTTAAATATAGTAATATAAAGCTACTTTTATAACTAAAGAATCATCGTTATTCAGTATTATATTGGAATTAAACAAAATAAGCACGATCTTGAAAAAATGTCTTGACTTTAACAAAAAAAATCCCGGAAAATTTCAGTTTGTCCAGGTAGAACAGATATCCGGTCTTTAAATTTCTTTTGTTTTAATAGAAAATGATTTATATATTTTTTTAAAATTTAAATCTAAGCTTCTTGGCTTTAAATTTCAGGACCTTTTAATTAACAATTTTTAATTGCGATCCTATCCTATGCATTTGAAAATATGTAATTATTGCAGAAATGAGGAAAAAAATCATCTTCTCCGAAGATGATATATTTTTATCTAGTCTGTTAAATAGAATAATTTTAAGAAACTAAGAATCGCAAGAAATGTGAATTCACGTGCCAAAGTATTAAATAGCAGAACCTGATTGTATTGCTCAAAGAATTCAATCAAGGGTCTTAGGGATAAAATATAGAATTTCCTTAAACAGGAAATTCCTAGATAGATCAAATATTGTACATAAAATTAACAACAAAAAACTTGAAATAAGTTCAAATAATCTGAAAGTTGTAAGGCTCTCTTGCCTCGAAAATCAAATTTTCGAATAGAAATTCGTGACTGTCAGTCCAGTCGTAGAAACAAAATAATTATATAGTTGACTAAAAAAACAAAAAACAAAGCGACTGCATAAAATTGGACTGAAACCTCCCTGGTACAAACTTCAAAGAAAATGTACGTAATTGTAGACCATGTATTAAAATGGAATTTTAATCAATAAGTTATAGATTAAACTAAAATTACTGTAAGTGAAAATTCAATATGCATTAAAAAGACTCGAGTAACTTTAATATTTTTAACCTTCTTTGACTCGAAGGATTTTGTACAAAAATGTAGAAATTAAAAAAATTTAAGATTTTCTTTATTTATTTAGTGATGCCAAAATCCTATTAAAAGGGAAAGTATAAGACTAGACTTGATATTAGTGATTGAAAATAAAAAGCATTCGATTACAAGTTTTGACGTTCTAAAGTGTAGAAATTCATTCTGAATTTTTAATAAAGATTTATTTTTTGAAACTGAAGAGATAAAAATGATCTAAACTTCAAGATTGGGTAATCTTAAATTTTGAATTTTATTTAAAATATTGTGAAAAGATATAAAAAGAGCATTAAATAAAGTTACTCTATTCTTTTTAGGGCCCTTCAATTTATATTACAGTGGAGTGATACAGGGTGGCCGTTTTAGTCGAGGAATAAAATTCCCGATCGTTACCAGGTTCGCAAGCATTTTTCCTGATCATCGAAATTTGAACTCATGAAGCTGAAAATTGTTTTAATCGAAGTAGTCGAAACTGAAGTGAAAATTAAGGCACTCAATGTGGGACTCTTTGGAATTTCAAACTTTTAAAAGAGACAATTTAAAAGTTTCGGATTCAGAAACTTTTTAGTTCAAACGCTCAATAATTAAAAAATATAAAATGAAAGCTTTAACACTTTTCAATTGAAGAACGAATAAATAAATTGGTAAAGGTTCAAAATTACATAATTATAAGTAATTTTTAAGACTTGGATCGATTAGAAGGTTAAAAAAAATGATTGATTTTCCAACATTCTTAGCAAGTTTTAATATTCTCAATGAAAATGGTAGAATGTTTTCTAGTTCTTAATTTCAATTTTTTAAGTTTCATTTTCATTAAAATTGAAACTAAGAAAAACGAAAAAAACGACCAGCCGCATTTTTCTTTAAAAATCACAACAAGAATTTTAAGTTAGAAACATTAAAAATTGAAGAGTTTTAAATGTTGTTCAAACTGAATACTTTTTGAATTAGAAATTAATGGCTTAATTGTTATTTCTACACAAAATTTAATACGTTCACTTCAAATTATAAATTTTTTAAATGGAAAAATTAAAAATGTAAAGTTCAAAATTTATTTAGTTTTAAGTATTTGATTTATAATTGTTCATTTTAAAGAGTCAAATATTGATAATTATTAAAAATGGTTAATTTTTTCAATAAAAAACTTTTAAATTGAATGGTGCACGTAGCCACGGTTATTTATAAATTTGAAATGTATTTTTGTTTTAATCTCTAAATTTATTAGTTTTTGAAAGATTCAGAATATTCTTGTAAAATGAATTATTGTTCAGTTTTTAATACTGAAACTACACCTTAAAATGAAGACCTAAAATGGAAAATTTTGTAATTAAAATACTTTAGAATTACACATTGTAAACTGGAAGATTTCAAAATTGAAGAAGTTAACAATTGATCTTAAACGTAACAAGGGTGCCGATTCGGCGGACGATTTCAAATTCCCGGTAATTTCCCGATCGAGTTTTTCAATTTTCCCGGTCAAAATACTAATTTTTACTACGAAAGATAAATTGTTAATCAAAACTTAAATAATTCAATTTTAACTTAAAAGATTACTTTTAAAGAAATAGTTACATTTCAAACAAACTAACTAATTTAAATTAAAATTGTAAATCTTTAACTGCCATAGTTGAATTTTAAAACAGAAAGATGAATTTTCATCTAAAATTATGAATCTTTAACTAAAATAGTTTAATTTTTTTACCAGCTCCATGAATTTTCAACCAAGTAGATTAATTTATACAAAAATTATTAATTTTCAGTTACAAAATATGATTTTTCAACCAAAGAAATGAATTTTTAACGAAAATTATGAAATATTCAACTAGAATAATAGTTACGTTTCCAATTCAAATAAATAATAATTCTCAATCAAAAAATAAACAAACTTCCAACAAAACAGTTCATTTTTCAGCAAAAAAATTCCAACTCAGCCAAAAAAAAAGAAGTTTTCAATAAAATAATTCATATTTTAACCAAATAAATGAATTTTTTAATTAAAATGATGAATTTTCAACCAAAACATTATTTAAAAAAAAAAGACTTTCAACAAAATAATTTTATTCCCAACCTAAAAAATTAATTTGAACTAAAATGATAAATATTTACCTGGAATACTTAAAATTTTGAACCGGAAAGAACAAAATATGTAAATTTTCAATTTAATAGTTGAATATTCAATTTAAAAATAACATTTTTAAACAAAATATTGAATTTTCAACCAAAAATGGACATTCAAATTTTCAGTAGAAGGTATTAATTTTCAACCAAACTGATAAATCTTCAACTTAAATAGTTGAATTTTATATGAAAAAGATGAATTTTCAATCATAAGGATCAAATTTCTGCCAAAAAGGCCAATTTTTCACATAGTACATAAAATTTCAAACAGCTAGTTTAATTTCTAAATAAAAAATACCAATTTTGAACCAAATAGTTTAATTTTCATTCAGAAAAGACATATTTTCTTTCAAAACTAGAATGGTTACATTTTCTGTTAAAAATCTAATTCTTAACCAAATAAAGACGGATTTTCAGCTAAATAGCAGCAATATTTCTTCTTTGAAATACTACTTCTACTCTAAAAACTACTTAAAGTACTTTGTTTACCTAAAATTTGGAAGAGGGAACTTTCAAATTGTGTCAAGTTCCGACTTGGAAGAGGGGTTCTTTTATATTACCTTCTTTTAAATCCGAATGATCATTCTTTAAAAAAAATTTCCGTTCCATGTCAAAACTTCCCTGTTACAAGTGAAATTATATTTCTTCATGGAAACTTCCTGTTTTAAAATAAAAACGATAAATATTTTCTAAAATTTGGGTAAGTGAATAAAACGTGATTAACCCATTTTTTGACAAATTAGAAAAAAAAAATTAATTCTGTATGTTTGAAATATAACCAATTCGATTATCAAACTTAGGTCAACACAAAAAAATGGCAAAAGGTTTGTTTTGTAATAGAAAATAATAAATTATCATTTAATTAGAGTAAACTGAGATAATCCGACAAATCTGCAACTGTAGATAAAGTAAAAATCACTTTTGGAAATTGAACAAAATTATAAAAATAATCAAAACATGATTTTTTCTGCGATCCGAAGTTTAATCCTCCCCGTTTTAAAATTAAATACCCGGTAATTTTTCGGCCAAGTCGCCGTCCTCAGTAGAAAAGTTGAAATCGAACTTATTTTATATAGCATCATATCATATAAAACTCTCAGTCATGAAATAAATTCACTCTCATTTTGCGGTCGAGCGGCCACCCTGGCTATATTTAATTATAAACAATGGAATTCCAAATTTCAGTGACGAAAAAGGTTTGTTTTTTAGTCTAATAAAGTGCAATGCGATGCTTTTATTTGCGATATTTACAAGCCGGTAAAAGTATCATTCGTATATGATATGATAATCGAAGTGAACGCTCGCGAAATTCTGAAATAGAGATAAGAATGTATACAAATTAACTACGTTCAGATTTCAGATCAAAGGTAAAAATATATATGGTCATTTAAATGACTCGACGCATTCAATCACTGATCACATTGTTCAATTTTTCACCGTCCTGGGCAATTCATTTCGAGTTCCTTTTATAAAAAGGATTTATCGGACTCGGGAGAGGGCTCGGTTTCAAGACTCCAGCTCGAGGTTTACGATTAGCGTCATAAGGAATCTGAGGACTTTGTCGAAGCTGCTGGAAATATTCGGAAGTGTGCTGCGCTGTGTTTCGCTGCAACATAATTTTTACCCGTTTCTTACTCGGTGTCGTAAAAGCTAACTTATTCTTTTCTGGCGTCGTAAATACAATCTTATTCTTTTCTGGTGTCTTGAAAGCTGGCTTATTCTTTTCCGGCGCATAGGGCAGCTTCTGAAATCAAATTAACTCAGTTAAAAGACAGTTAGAAAATACTCACAAAAAAAAAACAAGGGGTTAATTACTCAGATTTTTGGTGTACAATTGGGAATGGTGAAACTGCGATACGCCACATGGTGACAAAAATCCGAACTAGAAAGAATAGGTACGATCTTATGGTAAAATGCGAAACCGAGAACATTTTTTAAATTCTCAGACTTTTCCTTCATTAATTTTTCATTTTAAATCATTAATATTCAAATATTATCATTTTAATATTGTAATACTTTTAATATAGAATATTTTATAAACGGAATAAAACAGTATTTCATATACAAATTTAAAATTTTCAAATTTATTAATTCATTTTCAGAAAAGTCTTTTCTATTATAAAAGATGGTTTCTTGACAAAATAATTGAATTATTAAAATACTAGTTGAATATTCAACCTGAAAAGTCAAATTCCCAACGAAAAAGTGTCACGGTTTATATTTCAATAAAAAAGAATGAAATTTATTAGAAACAAAAAGAATTCTAAATATGACTGAAAAAATTATTATTTTTTAACAAAAAATGCGAATTTTCAATTAAAAAAGATCAATCTTAAAAAAATGAAAGTTACATTTTTTGTTAAAAAATGAATTTTACACACAAAAAAAACAGTATATTCCACTAAACAGCTAAATTTGCAACCAAAGAAAATAAAATAAAAAGAAAATTTCAATGAAAAAAATAAACATTCGAGCAAAGAAGAATGATTTTTAACCAAAAAGATTTCAGTTGAGTTTTCACGAACAAAGTATGAAATTTTAAAAAAGAAACAAGTTTCTATGAAAAAAATTAATTTTCCATCAAAGACGAATTTTTAACAAAAAAGAATGAATTTTGAACTAAATTGTTGAATTCTCTATTACATAGTTGCATTTTTATCAAAAAAAGATTAAATTTCTCTTCAAGCAGACACATTTTTAATTACGAAAACAAAAAGTTGAGCTTTCTTCCAAACAGATTTCAGTTGATTCTGCAAGATCAAAAATTGATTTTTTAATTAAAAAAATAAACTTCTTCCTTCGACCGAAAAGGATGAATTTTTAACAAAATAGTTGAATTCTCTACCAAATAGTATAATTTTTATTAAAAAAAGATGAAATTTTTCATAAAACATATGGATTTTTAATTAAATAAAAACAGAAACAAATTTTTTTAAATAGTTGATTTTTCATTCAGAAAATATTTCAGTTCTTTTTTCAACACCGAAATATTATATTTATACAGTAGAATTTTCAAACCAAAATTATGACTGTTTAACAAAATTGTTGATTTTTTATCCAATAAAGATAACATTTTTACCAAAGCATATGAATTTTTAAATAAAAAAGACCAACTTTCAACAACAAAAAAAAGAGTTAAATTTTCAACCGAAAAGTTACAGTTTTATTCAAGAAAAATTTCCAAAGAAGATTCCAGTTCACTTTCTAACACTAAATGACTAAAATAAAAACTGTAAATAATTTGTAACCAAAATCAATATATTTTAAAGAAAATTATTAAATTCTCAACCAAATAATAAAGCTCATATCTAAAAGGGTAATCTTTAGAAGAAAGTTGTTGCCAATTCAGATTCGAGATTCTTCAACTCAAAATGAGATTGTTCAATTTTAAAAGCTTTGAATAAGAAGTAATACAATTTCAACTCCTTTGTAATAAAGTTGTCCATTTAAAAAATAATTTAGTCTAAAATTTTTCAATTTGGAACGATTTTAATTAGAAATAATATAGCTTTAATTCCTTTGAATTTTACATAATCGAATTTTTAGAATTGCATTCAGAAAATATTTCTTAAATGGACTTATTTTGAAGCAAACATTATTAATTTATACATAAAATATTTACTATTGTGTTTTTTTTAATCTATAAGATTGAAATTCTACCTAAAACGATTTGTTTTTTATGAAAATTTGTTTTTAATGTTTAATAATTGTATTAAACTTCACAAAAAAATCGTAAAAACACTTTTAGGCAAAAAATAAAATACATCTTTAAAATTGTACCTACTCTTTCTAGTTCCAGTTTTCGGCACCAGGTGGCGAAATCGTGGACCACCATTACTAATAAACTGCAAGATTACATGGGACAAGATTGCACATACGTGACAGAAAAATTATTATATTGGGAATGGTGGTCTCACATTTCGCCATCTGGTGCCAAAAACTGGAACCAGAAAGAGTAGGTACAATTTGAAAGCTCTACATTAACTTTTGCATAAAAGTGTTTTTACGATAGTTTTGTGAAGTATAAAACAATGATTGAATGCTAAAAACAATTTTTCATAAAAAATCAAATGGTTTTAGATAGAAGTTCCATCTTATACGGTGAAAAAACACATTTTTGTGAAATAGGTTAAAAAAAACAATTATTTCGCTATTTCATGTAAGTTTCAAGGAATTTAAGATTGAATAAACATTAATTAATGTATATAGCGATCACTTTGATCTAGATTATGCAAAATTATACGAATAATAGACGATTAGGGTGGCCGTTTGAATCCAAGAAAATGAAAGCAATCAAAGTGGAACTCTTGAATTTCAAACATTCAGATTCAGTTCTAAAAATATAAATCCATGTTGTAATTTTCTATTCTCTAAAGTCTAAATTGAATAATCAATCAATGAATAAAAAAATTTCAAAAATATATAATTTAAAGCAATTTTAAATTTTATTGTTTATTTTGGTTCGAAATCTGCCAAAAACTAGATTTTGTTCTAAATTATGGCGTGGGCTATTTACACCGAAATTTTGTTACTGATAGCCGAATTTTGTCGGTACACGTAGACACTTTATTTAAATTATTTCAAATCATTTCAAATTTTTAATTGAATTTGAATTTTTTAAAAACTTCTCAATATTTCTTCAAATTCCTTGAACTTATTTATAGAATAATATGTGTTCAATTGTTATTTATACATCGAAGTTCAACAATTTGACTTAAAAATTAAGTTTTTTATTAATAGAGCCATTAAAATCTGACGTTCAAAATTTAGTTTTTAATATTGAAGTATAATTACTGATTTTAAATAAACAGTCAGATATTTCTAAATATTAAGTAATTATTATGCTTTTTAATTTAAAAATGTCAAATTGAATGGTTTAAAGATGGAATATTTTAGACTAAAATAATATGTGAAATTTAATAAAAGCTTTTAATTATTAAAATATTATTTTAAGGTTATTTAAACATTGTTAACAGTTTATAAAGTTTTAATCCGGCGTTTACATTTGTTTAACTAATAATACTTTCCAATTTAAATAGTTTACATAATTTTTAACGTTAGAAACTGGAAATTCTAAAATTGCGAACTGATTTCGAATCCTCTTCTAAAATTAATTATTATTCACTTTAAAAATTTTAAAGAACAATTCAATTTTAAAAATCATTATTAAATGGAAATGCGCATTTTTAACTGAATGATATTATAATAAACATTTTTATGCGCAAATTAAAATGCATCTTTAAAATCGTACCTATTCTTTCTAGTTCGGATTTTTTTCACCAGGTGGCGTATCGCAGTTTAACCATTCCTAATAGAAAACAATTATATGACAATCAGCATTGGTATAAATAATACAAAAATATTTAAAGAATTAATGTAAAAAGTAGAGAAACTACAAAAGAATGATTACATTTTACAGTGTCCAACGATTCCTAGAAACAAAATTTAAGGCCATTCTCAAATCTCCTTCTTTTTTTTACATCGAATAATGAAATAACCGTTTGTTGGGCATGTAAAAGATGAAACATTTCATTTTTTTATTGGACAACAATTTTTAAAGAAAGCAGACAAATTCTTCATTTTTTGCGAAGATAAGACATCTTTGTAACATTTTTAGGAATATTTTTAAATCTTTGTAAAGTCTTTGAAATCTTTTTGAATCGTTGAAATCTTTTTAAATATTGAAAATCTATGTAAAATCTGTAAATTTCTGTGAAATCTTTTGAAATAATTATGAAATATTTGAAATATTTATGAAATCTTTTTTGAATCTTTGTTTGTGAAAACTTTTATGTTCGTTTGAAATAATTGAAATCTTCTGAAATTTCTTGAAACCTTTGAAACGTTCTGAAATCGTATATAAATTCTTTGAAATACTTATGAAATATTTTGAAATTTTTTTTTAAAAAAAGTGAACTCGTTTAAAATCTTTAAAACGCTTTGAATTTTAGTCTATTGTAACATTAAATTTTTATGAAATCTTACAAATATTGTTGAAACCTGTTGTATTCATTTGAAATCATTAAAATATTTTAAATCTTTTGAAATCTTCTAAACAATATCGAATACATACTAAATTTTTTGTTCAGTGATCATCTTTCTTGGAATTAAAATGTAAATACTCGTTAAAAAGTTAAAATCTTTAGTTAACAACTTTTTTTGTAGAAATTTATCATTTCAATTGAAAATTCATCTCTTTGGTTGAAAAATGAGCTATTTTGTAAGTTAATTTTCAACTATTTTTATATACGAGGGTAGTTCAATAAGTCCTTAGAATGAAGTATAAAAACAATTTTTTTTTGGTAATTTTTTTTTTATTTTTCAACATAATCTCCTTGGAGCTCTATA
>NC_046664.1:32417725-32425452 GCF_010883055.1 Belonocnema kinseyi | reverse complement strand
TATCTAGTCGGGAGTGGTGCTGACTGAAAACAGATGATTTGGAGCGATTCGCGCGCCATATGTTGGTCATTCTAAGGACTTATTGAACTATCCTCGTATCTAAACGTTGTAAATATCTTTTAAAATTGGTTAAAGACTTCCAGATTCATTTTCGAAAAATTTTTGGAAATACTTTGAAATCTTTTAGAACATTATCCTAAAGTTAATTTTTAAAAAAGAAAAAATCATTTCAAATTTTTCTAGGAATCTAAACAAAATTTTTTTATTCTCTTAAAACCTTTCGTAATTTGAATTCAGCTTCCTTTTTTAAATTCTTAAAAAATCTACATTTAAGAAAATAAAGTTGTTCACAAGTTTAAAATTAACTTTGAATTGTTTGAATACTTTTAAATATTTATTAAGCAGAACAGAATTTTCGTTATTACAATTTTGTAATTCTCATTACATTTTTTTTTAGAATCCCTGTTTCAAAATAAAGAAATTATTTGAAATTTAACAATGAATCTTGAGGCAATTTTACTTCTACAAATAAAAAATAAAAAATTAATCCGAAAAATTGTTTAAAAATCTTTCAGATTCGTTTTCGACATATTTTAAAATCCTTAAAATTAAAAATTATCTTTTCAAATCAAGTCTAAATAATTTTGAATTTTTCCAAAATCTTATTTTCCGTGTGGTACAAAATTTTACCCTCAAACAGCTTTATTCTATTAAATTACAGTCATCGAAACTTGTAAAATTATTTATATCGCCAGTAAATTATTCTTTAAAAAACATAATTTAATCATTTTAAATGAAAATAAACATTAATTGATCATTCTTTTAGGTAGATTCGATTAGAATAATTATAATCTATAATTCAAAATCTAAATGTCCTGATAGGCGAGAATACATCAATGTAATATGGATAAAATCGCAATTTGCAAATTATTTTTAATACTTAGTTTCTATGCAATTTCTTTTTTAGAATAATTAAAAATAATTAAAACCAAGTAATAATAACACTTCAGTTTGATATCATCCCTTCAAATAGCTTTTGCCATTATTTAACAATATTTTGATCATTTGGTGCTTTGTAAAATTGAATTTCATTAGCATTTTCCTGCTCCCGATTACTTTTTTATCCCGATTTACAATCAAAACAAACACACTTCACAATTTTCGTTCAAAATTTCAACACAGCGGATATTTGATCTAAAAGCAGTTTTTTCAGTTTGTTTCACTTAGAAAATGAAAAATATCGCAAACATCACTAAAAAAATTCAACGATTATTTAACACTATCAGTAAACTACTTTTACTGTGTTATTAAATTCAATGTTAGTATTTTACCAAAGATCTTTGATTTCGAAATACATTTGCAACGATCATAGACCAACTGCTCTTTGATTTGAGAATTCAATATTTTGTACGTCCTCCAATCAGCCCATTGAGACAATTTGTAATAAATTAGCGAATAACTTTATCAATATTTTTTTTACGGAAGAGTACAGAAATAGTGGCTTTAGCATAAAATTGTGAGAAAATAATGAGTTTTAATGTCATTTTTTTCGAAATAGTAACAAAATTAGTTAAAAAAATTATGACTTACGCCATTCTGGTCTTCTAACTTCATTAATACTGGTCTCAAAGTTGGCATCTTAGAATTTGTGAGAGACTCAGTCAAGATAGACAAGGCATTTTGCTTCTTTCGAATCTCCTCGGGATTTGCACTCTGCACTGAATTCGCCTTTTTCTGTAAGGCGACTTCCGATTTTGCAGTGGACACATCCCAGCTGCCGCAAGTTGCAAACTCGGCTTCTTTATTTTTCTTCCGGTGTTTCTTTTTCTTTAAATTTCCATTCGCAATCGGAACACCAGCTACCGGGATTTTAGTTTTCTTCTTTAAAATGTTCTGCTTCTGTTTCTGCTTCAAAAGACTCGAATCTAAAGCCTCTGAATTGTCAGGTTTGAGTTTTTTTTTCTTCACTATCACTGGTTTGTCATCTTTCCCGTTTACAGTTTCACCGTCAGCTTCCTCATTACTTTTCCTTTTTCGTTTCTTCATCGCCTAAATTCATCAATTGAATGGATTAGTTCGATGACAATTTCTTTAACCGTAGTCTAATTTTTATTTTTAAAAAAATTTTGTTATTCAACAGGAATTTACAAAATATCTGGAAAAATCCGAAAAAGTTGGAAAAATTTTCCGAAGTTTAGAAGAAATTAAAAAAATATTTGATAAATTTTCGGAAACATTACAAAGTCTTTAAATATTTTTATTTTCTTCACATCCTCTTGATTTCCTAAATATCTTATTCCAATTATTATTAAAATTTAAAAAACCATTCAAATAATAAAAAATGGCACTAAAATCTTCCACATTGTTATAAATTTTTTTTTAATGAATTAAATTTTCTTAAACTTAATTTTTCAAAACAAAAATCAGTTTTTTTCCCCCAGGAATGGTAAGAAAACTTTTTTATTCTTTTGAAACCTTTCAAAATTATTTTAAAGCTTCTAAAGTTTTTATTTGAAATCTTTAAGAAACAACATTTTGTTCACTATTAAAATAAAAAAAATCATTTCAAGTTTAAAATGATGTTTTAATCTTTTCAAATCTAGTCAAATTGAAATATTTTCTTTAATAACTTCAATACTCTTTTTCGAAATTCTAGAAAATAATTTCAAATGTTTTTCAATTTTCTCTTCAAATTTATTTTGTAAAATGAAAAAGCATTTCAAATTTTCCCACGCATTTTAGAAAATTCCTTATTAAATCTTCTTAGAACTTCTAACTATCTAGTAAAATAATTCGATTTTTTGTAAACACTTTAAAAATTCTGCAAAATTAAAAAAGTTGTCTAAATTTTTTAAATGAATATTTTAAAATTAACTTAGGAATGTAATTTCATTATCTGGAAACCTTTCAAAATTTTTAAAAAGCATTTTTTTTAAATCTGCATTTTTTCAATTTTTTTAAATCATTAAAATTTTACATTATTTTGTAATCGTTTCAAAACCTCTAAATATCTCTTAAGCTTATTCGAATAATTTATAAAAAAATTTAGTTTGAAAAATTGAAAATTTTTGCTTTAAAATCGTCTACATTCTGTTTTGAAATATTAGGAAATCATTTGCATTAATTTGAAATATTTTCCAGTCTTCTCTTGAAATTAATTTTTTCAAATAAAAATATCATTTTAGGATAGCTGAATCCTAAATTCAGCTTTTCTGAAAAATTAAAAAAAATTTTTTGAAATAATCTCGTTTTTTCGAAAAAATTTAAAATCTTCAAAAATTAAAATTAATCTTTTACAATAAAACCTGAAACATTTTCAATTTTGTCAGTAATCCATAAAAAAATTAAACCTCCTTAAATCTTTCATTTTTAACATGAAGTGGTTCATAAATCACAACAAAAAAACGCTTAAGATTATTTACAGTTATTTAAGATTATTAACAGTTTAATTTTTCAATAGGAAAATATAAATTTTTAACAAAATAGATGAATTTTTTAACCGAGAAGATCAATTTTCTACCAAAAAAGAATTTTCAACAAAATAGTGAAATTGTCAACTAAAATAGATAAATTTGTAAGCCATAAAGATGAATGTTCAACCAAATAGTTCAATTTTTAACAAATAAGAAAAGTTTGTCAGTCAAGAAAGAAAAAAAAATTGCACCCAAATTATCATTTGAGGGGATAAATAAATTTTAATATAAAATAAAAATTAAGAATAAATGTTTCTTTTTTAGTTTATTGGTATTTTATTTGTTTTCAGGTTTATAGAAATACCATTTTCGAAAGATTCTTGAGAAAATTCTAAAATATTTTTGAAAATTATATATTTGTCGATAAAGTATTATTTTTTTATAACACGTTTGCGGAAACCTTCTGAAATTTTTCGAAACCTTCCTTAATTTGGTTTAAAAATCCATTTTTCAAAATGAGAAGAAATTTTAAATTTTCTCAGAAATCTTTTGAATTATTATAAATCTTTCCATAATTTAAATTATTTTTTAATATTTTCCAAAACATTTAAGCCTTCTACATATCTTTTAAAATCATTCGAATTTTTCAAAATTTTTCTTCTTATTCTGAAAAATAAAAAATGAAATTGTCTTTAAATCTTTCATACTCTGTTTTGACAATTTTGCAAATCTTTTGAAATATTACAAATACTTTTAAAATATTCTCTTAAAATTAAGTTTTCAAAATAAAAGGCTCTTTAAATTTTCCCAGGGATTTTTAGACATTTTTTATAATCGTGAAACCTTTCAAAATCTTTGAGAAGCTTCAAAATTTGTATATCCAAATATTAAAAAATGTACGTGTTTCCTAACTTTCAAAAAATGTTTTTACGTCTTAAATTTATTTTACATCTTTTTAAAACTTCGAAATACCTCTTAATCTTGATTGAATTTTGTATGAATTTTTGTAATCTTGCTAATTGAAAATTTTGGCGTTGAAATCGTCCACATTCTTTCTTGAAATAATTTATAATGTTCTGAGTTCGATGTCAATTTTCTTTTCAAATTAATTTTTTTAAATAAAAAATCGGTTTAAATTGTCCCAAGAATTTTGATAAATAAATTTTTTCAAACTTTAAATTAATTTTGAACCTTTGTGAACTTCTAAATGTCTTTTAAACGTGATCAAGTTTTTTATATAAAACTTTATAATCTTTCTGATTGAATATTTTTGCTTTAAATCACCCATTTACTTTTCGACACTTTAGGAATTAATAAAAATGTTCTTTTAAATATTTGTAATTTTTCTCAAAGAATATATATATATATATATATATATTTAAAAATAAAAAATCAGTTTAATTTTTTCCAGTGATTTAAAGAAATATTTACATACTTTTTAAATATCTTTCAATTTTTAAAAACTTTTTTTAAAAGAAATTTTCAAAAATCTACACTTAAAATTTTTTATATCAAAATTTTGGAAACCTTTATCTCATTGATTATTATTATTGAAGATATTATTCAGATAACCCCTCATTTTTGATAAACCTGAAATTAATCGAAAATGGCACAATGGCGCTCTTGAATAAACGGAATTTACCTTATTCGAATCTGCATAAAGATCCTGCTCAAACTCGATAAGATCGAAGGCTGCCTTTTTGGGGTTACTCTTCTTTTTTAAAGGCATCCGAATTTCCTTCACGCCTAGAGGCATTTCTCCTTGCGAAATCAGAGTAAATCTAAAAAAATCAGGTGTCAATACTTATTTTATTGTATTAAAAATTAAAAATTACTTATTAATAAGGGATGGAAGATAAAAACTCACTCTTTTGCTAATCGTACTATTTGTTTACGAGATTTCGTCGTGGACGAGGTGTGAAACCTATATTCCAGCAGCAAATTAGCAATTTGTTGAGGATCGAATGGAATTTGAGGGATTTCGACATCTACTCGTCCTGCTCTTGGATCGAGAGCTTTTTCAGATGGTCCAGCAACTTCTTCATCCGAACTCTGACTTATGTTGCTCAAGTCTATCTCGCCATCGGGTACATCAACTTTTTCCATTGCATCGATACTTCCACAGGGAAAACCGGCCTGTGAAATCGGAAGCAAGCCCGATTATTTTCTTGAATTTCAGTATTCATATCAATTTTATAAGCTGACCGAATAATATAATTGTAGCCGTTGGCTAAACGCAAAATTCACGTTTATTCTGCAATTTTTCGCGTTTCTAGTGAGTTCAGTTTCCAATATGCAGACTTTACAGCCCAAAATGCTCTCAAAACAGGGGATACATTCTTTTACATCAAATTAATGTTGATACCATATTAAATTCAATATAAAACGCTTTAAATTGCTAAGATTTAAATTGAAAATACATTAAATTTTTAACAAAATAGTTGAGTTTCCAACGAAAAAGATTTCCTACAAAAATTAATGAATTTCCAGCCCAAAAAGAGGAAATTTCAAAAAAATAAAAAGTAATTTTTAACCAGACAGTTAAATTAACAACCTAAAGCTTGATCTTTCAAGCTAAAGAGACGAATTTTCAACAAAATCAGTTTGACTCAATAAAATAGTTAAATTTTCAAACCAAAACGATTTTTACCAAAAAAAATGTTAATTTTCAACAAAAAAAGATGACTTTTCTACCATAAAAAATGGATTCTCAATCCAAAAGGACGAATTTTCAAGACAATAGAAGAATTCTTGACCACTAAAAGATGACTACCAAAATAGTTAGATTTTCATCAAACACGTTTGATTTTATACCCAAGGAGATGAATTTTTTACAGAATACATGAATTTCCTACCAAATGGTTGATTTAAAAAAAAATTAAAACAAAAACTGTTGAATTATCAATCAAAAAGAAAAATTTTTAAGAAAAAATTTAAATTTTTTTACCCACGAAGATGAATTTTTAACAAAACTAGAATCTCTTACGCGCGCGACACACTTGTTTACTTGTTATTATTCTATTTGGCAATTAAGTTCAAGAAGATACCACGATAATCATTTTTACTTTAATAACTTCTATTTATACACGACTTCGCATGGGTACCATATACGACGAAAGACCGGGTTGCGTACTCGAATTTTGAAAACCCGACTAAACTCGGGAGGTGGTTTTCTGCAGTTTTCCTCTTATCTGACCAAATGTTTAGACAAATGCGAGTACTTCGAGCAAACTTGTATGTAGCTGCATTGTAACTAAACCTTAGTAAAACGACTGACCCTATTCGTTGAAAAATAGCCAAATTCTAAACTTTGCACGAAACTTCTTTCAATAATTAATAATTCTGGTAAATTTAACAAATAACTTAGAAAAGAGTCATCACAAAGACTACCTTAGTTATCTTCGTGAACAAATTTGAATAATACCTTAACTCTCAATATGTTTCTGAAAATTGTTTGAATGATTAATAATTATTATAAATTTACAAAGTAACGTGGAAAATGATCATCGAAAGACATTCTTAGTTCATTCCTTAAACAAATTATGACTCTTCCATGAAAACTAGCCAAGCTATAAATATGTTGATAAATATTTAAAAAATAATTAATCATTGTAGATTTTCAAAGCATTAGAGAAAAAAAAGCATCGGAAGGATATTCTTAGTTAATTATGGTAAAAAATGAAGCCTACATAGAAAGAGTCATCGAATGGACATTCCTAGTTGACTTCGAAAATAAATTAACTCGTAGGATAAACGTCAAACTCTTAATTTTTTAATTAAAATTGTTTAAATAATTAATAGTTCTTGTAAATTTACAAAGCAACATGGAAAAAAAGTCATGGGATAGACATTCTTAGTTGATTTCGAAAACAAATTCATTCGTAGGATAAAGGTCAAACTATTAAATTTTTCATTACAATTGTTTAAATAATTAATAGTTCTCGTAAATTTACAAAGTAACATAAAAAAAGTCACCGGATAGATATTCTTATTTGACACCGTGCACAAAATTACTCGTAGAAAGAAGGCCCAACTTTACAATTTTTAATTAAAATTGTTTAAATAATTAATAGTTCTCGTAAAATAACAAAACAATATAGAAAAGAGTCACCGGATAGACATTCTTAGTCGACTCCGTAAACAAATTGACTCGAAGAGAAAAGGGCAAACTCTTAATTTTTAAATAAAAATTGTTTAAATAATTAATAGTTTCTGTAAATTTACAAAGCAACATGGAAAAAAAGTCATCGGATAGACATTCTTAGTTGATTTCGAAAACAAATTCATTCGTAGGATAAAGGTCAAACTATTAAT
>NC_046664.1:32361733-32417625 GCF_010883055.1 Belonocnema kinseyi | reverse complement strand
GAAAAAAGGCCAAACTTTAAATTTTTTAATAAAATTGTTTAAATAATTAATAGTTCTCGTAAATTGGCAAAACAATATAGAAAAGAGTCACCGGATAGACATTCTTGGTCGATTCCGTAAACAAATTGACTTGAAGAGAAAAGGGCAAACTCTTAATTTTTAAATTAAAATTGTTTAAATAATTAATAGTTCCTGTAAATTTACAAAGCAACATGGAAAAAAAGTCATCGGATAGACATTCTTAGTTGATTTCGAAAACAAATTCATTCGTAGGATAAAGGTCAAACTATTAATTTTTTCATTACAATTGTTTAAATAATTAATAGTTCTCGTAAATTTTCAAAGCAATATAGAAAAGAGTCACCGGATAGACATTCTTAGTTGACTCCGTAAACAAAATCACTCGTAGAAAAAAGTCAAACTCTTAATTTTTTAATTAAAATTGTTTAAATAATTAATAGTTCTTGTAAATTTACAACGCAACATAATAAATTAAACGTATTCTTTAAAGATGAGCCATTTATGAACATTGTTTAAATAATTACAATGTTTGAAGATTAAATAAATGCTAAAAGTCATAAATGAGCTGCACTCGTATTCGACACGATCGCTGTAACTTAATCGCTAGGAATGTTTACATCCAATAATATAAAGAGATCCCTCGAACGTGCCTGTTACACTTTTCTATCACTCTATGGGAAGCTGCGACCAACTTTCAACTATAGGATACCTGAATTTTCTACCAAATAGTTGAATTGTCAACAAACAAGTTTGGTTTGCTACCCAATCAGATGAAATTTCAACAAAATACATAAATTTTCTACCAAATAGTAATATCTTCACACAAGAAGCTTAAAACACAAACAAAAACTATTGAATCCTCAAACCAAAAAGATAAATTTTCAAAGAACGATATTAATTTTTTGCCCACGAAGATGAATTTTAAACAAAATACCTGCATTTTTTACCAAATAGTTGAGTTTTTAACAAACAAGCTTGATTAGCTACCCAAGAAGATGAAATTTCAACAAAATACATTAATTTTCTACCACATAGTTATATTTTCAAATAAAGATTAAAATACAAACGAAAACTGTTAAATTCTCAACCAAACAGGTGAATTTTCAATAAACAATATTAATTTTTTACTCACGAAGATGATTTTTCAACAAAATCAATCAGTTTTCTACCAAGTAGTTGAATTTTCAACAAACAAGATTAATTTTCTACGGAAAAGGACTAATTTCAACAAAATACATACTACTACATTAATTTGTTGAATTTTGAAGCTAATGTGGACAAAAATATGAATTTTTAACAAAAAAGTCAATTTTTTAATAAAATAGTTAAATTTTCAAACGAATAATATATTTTCAACTCAAAAAGACAAATTAAAACAAATAGTCGAATTATAAGCAAAAAAGTTTATTTACAACAAAGTAGTTGATTATTCAATTAAAATTATGAACGTACAACCAAAAAATGCGTTTTTTACAGACCAGTTCAACTTTGAAGCAGGTGGTTGATTTTCCAAAGAAAAAAGATGAATTTTCAACAAAATAATAGAATCTTCTACCAAAATTTTCAAACAGCAGTTACATTTTTAACCAAAAAGGATGAATTTTTAACGAACAAAAATTTAAAGACGAAATGTCTCCAAAACCATTGAATTTTCAAGCCGAACCAGTTTTTTTAAAATGAATTTTCAACGAAACATGTAATAATTGTGATTTCAACTACAAAAATTAAAATTAAAAATAGAAAGCAATTGAATACAACTAAAAGAAGATGAATCTTTAATGAAATAGTTGAATCTTCTAACAAAACGAATTAATTTTCAACCAAGCAGTTGCTTTTTTAACAAACAAAAAAAGGATGAATTTCCATAAAAGAAAATTAATTTTCTACCAAAAAGAAGAATTTGCGACAAAAAAGGGAGTAGTTAAAATTTCAGTTAAAAAATTAATTTTCAGTAAAAAAATGAGTTTTCAACCAAAGAAATAATTTTCCAATTAAAAATATGAACTCTCAAATAAACATATAATAGTTGATATTGCAACTATAAAGATTTGAATAAAAAATTTAAAAAGTTGAATTCAATAAAAAATAAGAATTTTCAACAAAATAGTTCAATCATTTACACAAAAGATTAATTTTTCATTAAGTAGTGGCATTTTTAACCAAAAAGGATGAATATAAAGTAGAAAATCTTAAGTTAACGGTTAATTAAAAAAAATTATTTCGTAATAAAAAATAAAAAAACAAAAACGGATTGTCATCAAACTAGTTGAATCTTCAACGAAAGAAATGAGTTTTCAACTGAAATTGTAAATGCTGAAAAAGTAAGCATTTTCATTGAAAGAATTGAACTTTCGATAAAATGGTTGAATTTTACATTAAAAAAAATGATTTTTTAACCCAGAAGATTCAGTTTATACCAACAAGACAAGGATAAACTTTCAACCATAAATATAAAAAAATATATATAAATATAAAAATATATATAAAGTAAACGAGATGAATTATGATCTAAAAATATAATAGTAGACTTGTTAACATTTAAAAAATTAACTATTAACCGAAACATGTTGGATTTTCTTATTGGATTCTATTAATTCAATTCGCATTTAACCAAAAAATAAAAAACGGGAAAAAGGGGAAGTTTCTTAAAGCCAGGGGAAAAAAATTCTTTTAAAAAGGGATAAAAAGAGGAATAGAGATAGTTTTTGGTACGACCCCCGTAAATAGGTAAAGTATTTTTTGGACGGTCCCTAAATTAATTATCAAATACTTTTACTTTTTTAAATAATAAATACGTTTACTTACTTGTTTCCAAGCTTCGAATTTTTCTAGATAATCCATTCCAACATCTGATTGGAATATTAGATACCTAAAGATATTTTTAATAACATGCCTCATTTGTCTGGGATCGTCCATTCCTGATAAGTAAACTGCAAAAGGTCTGATTAGCTCTGTGACGATTTCTTCACTTATTTCACCGCCGCATACCTAACAAATTTAATTATTCATAATTATCATTAGTATCAAATTTGAAGATTTGATATTAATTTGAAATTGGGTCTTACAGTCCCGATGGGAGAAAAAATAGGGTGAAAATTGAATTTTTTCAGGGTTAAAGGATACCCTTTTTTTTTAATTTATGTTTAAAAAAAAAATTTTCAGCTAGCTTTCAAAAATCCTTTAGGCAACTCAAATTTTTCTACTCATAAGAATAGAGTGGGAAAAAAATTGCGGTTTCAGTTTTGAGTATTTAGATATGTGTCAATTTTTTTAACGTATTCATTCTATCAGTGAAACGTTTTCAAATATTTTCAACCAAATTGTACAAAATGATTATTTGGAAAACCAGCTGCCTTTTTGTTTTCCTTTCTTTAGGGTTTGGCCGTTTTTCATTAGGGCATTTTTATCCACAGGAAGGCATCAAATAACGAAAATAATTCTCTAGTCTTTATTTTTTTTTGAAAGGAATGTTCAATTTGTTGTCAAAAATAGTTCTTTCATTTTTAAATCTTTTAATTTAAAATTATTAAGTTTTGGCAGCTTCGAGCCTCTTTTTTCTAAAACATTAAGACTCGATTTGTGAATTTTAAACGCATCAAATTAAAAGTAGTCTATTGATACTTGAATTTATGTTTGCTTAAGCATTAGATTAAGGCTTTCACATTGAAATTGTACAGTTCGAAACGATTTCAATTTAAACGAAACTTTATTTTATTACGTTTTCTAATTCGCAAATAAAAATTATTCGCGTTCAGATTTTTTCAATTTGAAATTGCCCGATTTTGAATTATTCCATGGCTTTTAATTAAAAATTAGGCACTGTCTATGCTAACGGGATTTTCCCTAACGACATCAATTCAAAAAATTTCAATTAAAATGCTTTCAATTTTAATCTTCAACGATTTAAATTGAAAATACTCTTTTGATATTTGAATTTAAAATTGTTTAATCATTAAATTAGGGCTTTCATTTTACTATTAAATTTTTTTTTTATATAGTTATATATTTTAAATTCAAAATAAAAGAATGATTCACGTACCTTTTAATTTCGATTGTCCAATTTGGAAAAAAGGTAATCTCAAATTATTCAATTGTAACGTTCAATTTAAATTTATCCAATTATTTAATTTTTGCGCTTAGTTCAACACTTAAAATTACATTGTATATTTTCTACAACAGAGAAAATTATACTTTTATTTCACTGAACGTGTTTTTTTCTTTCTTTAAGAACAATTATTAGAAATTTAACAAATTAAGACATTTGACTACAAATAGGGCACTATAGGGACCAAATCTTGAAAATAGGGGACTTTAGGGACTTTAAAAACTTACTTTAGCGAGTTCTTCCATGTAGATTTCGGTGATGTGTAACTTAATTCCTAAAGAAGTTTCTGGGGCAACCAGTAACTCTTGTAATATCTTTGCAAGTTCTACTATCCACTCTTTATTCCATTCATTATTCTTGCACATTTCAAATGTTTGACGAATTATTCTCCTTAGCAACTAGAATTAAAAGAAATTTTCATAGATTTAAAATTTCCATTTCAATTGTAACTCACACCAATAAATAAAGTACTATATTTCAATCAAGTACTTTTAAAGAATATTTAAATAAATATGGGATTAAAAGTAGGAATATACGATGTTTTTTGCTTCCATTGGAATATTAAAAATAGGGTATAATTATTATGTAATACTTTTAAATTTGAATTATAATAAATTAATAATAATTAATTATAAAAAATTAATAAATTTTAATTAAAAGACTGGTTGACCGGAAATATTCATTTTTAAAATTCCCCGACTTTTCCTGGACTAATTTTAAATTTGCATGACCATGAATATTTAACAACGAAAATTTAAATCCTGTAACATTTTTAATGTAAAATCTTTTCTAAGCGGAAAACGTGACCAAAAATTTCTACTTTCTAACCCAAAAACTGACTGAAAATGAAAAATGTGCATAAATAATTCGATTAACGTTCTTTTGAATTTAAAAGAATTCGATTTACGAAACTTCACAGCACTTCAAGTTAAATTCAAAGAAATTAAAATGAATTGCACACAAAAATAAATAATAAAAAATTTCCATTGATATCAGTAAAATTGAAGGCGAATTAAAAAAAAATTTTAATTCAAGTGAATTGATCAAACAATTCAAAAGTTGGCAAACAATGATTGAATTCAGTTAGTTTGAAATTAGTTTTAAAACATTCAAGGGAATTCAAAAGAATTGGATAAAATTAATAAGAATTCAAGGTGCATTTTAAACTCTTCAAGATGAATTAAAGAAAAACTAAAAAGAGAACCATTGAATTGAGCGTATTTAAAAAAATTCAAGAGAATTCGAAAGGATTAAATTTTTAAAAGACTTTAGGGTGAATTCCAAAGTCATTCAAATGAATAACAAAAAAAATTTGAAAAATTCTTCAAATATTTGAAACCTTACGGAATTCTTCACTTCTTGTAAAAAAACTGATTAAAATCCATTAAAGTATCATAAAATTCCGTTAAATTATCAAAAATCTTTTGATATTTCCTGAAACCATGACAAATTTATTAAAATACCTTGAGAGCTTTTAAAAGTCATTCCAATCCTCGAAAATCTTTTAAAAATCCAGTGGAATATTTTATAATATCTTAAAGCCTTATAGGTACTGTAAAATCGTTCCATATTTTCCGAATTTATAGGACATTTTTTATAACAGCATAAAAACTTTTCCAAATCTCTTAAAAAATTAAAATCCTTTGAAATTTAAAAAATTTTGTGATAAAAAATGTTGAATCATTTGAAATCCTTTAAATTATTAAAATCAATTAAAAAAATTCTTTGGGATTTTTTTAAAATACGCTTCAATATTTTTAGTTTTTTGAAAGCCCATTAAATTACTGAAATCAATCGAAAATTCATTGGAATATTTTAAATCCTTTAAAATATTTTGAATTTTTAAAAGTTCTTGAAAATTCCCGAGAAATTTTTTGAATGCCCTAAAAAATTTTTAATCCTCTAAAATATTTAAAAGCCTTTGGAATCTTTCAAAATACCCTAAAATATTTTAAATTCCTCGCATATTTTTGAAAACCCCTTAAGTCCTTTGATATCCCTGCAAATTACTAATATCTATTGAAAATTCTGCGCAATCTTTTAAAATATCCGAAAATATTTTCAATCCTTTGAAATCCATTGCAACTTTTTAAAGTTCTTGGAATTTTACGATAAAAAATAATATAAAGTTTTTAAAATCCTTTGGAATCTCTTGCAATGTTTTGAAATACCTTTTAATATTTAAAATCCTTTGAAATCCCTTCAAACATTTTAAAGCTCTCGAAAATGCCTTGAAATTTTTTGTAAATATTCTGAAATCTTTTAGAATATCCGGAAATGTCTCAAAATAATTCAATAGTGGTTCACCTATTGGTCAAAATATAATTAAAAAGGGACCAGAAAGTGATTTTCGATTTTTTTCAAAACCCTTGACTTTTTCCTGGCTAAAAAAATTCCCCGATTTCCAGGTTTACCATTACCTGCCACCACCCTGAAAAATCTGTTAAAAATTATATTCAATATCTGATTAAATATGAAAGTAATGCTCTCTCACCATTTCGAATTTGTCAACTCTGTATTGGTCGATGCCGAACCACTCAGTGGCAAGACTTTTGAAGGTACACTTAATGTAAAGTAGCGCAGTCTTCATTGAAGAAAAACAATGTACTATTTTACTGATTGACTCCGCTAGTTCTTCTTGAACTAGTGGTTTATCAGACATCCACATGCAGTAATATAAGCCTTTCCATAATCTGATAAAATCTGGTTCTGTGAATGCTACAAAAAAAAAGAGTGGAGGATTACCAACTTGTGAATTCACACTTAGTTTAATTTTTAGGCACAGTGTTAAAAATGATCAAATTTTTATATTTTTTAAATATTTTTTAAATTACAAAATTTTGAAATATAATATTGATTAAAAATATTGAAAAAATATTGAATAAAATATAAGGACAAAAGGGTTCCTTAGCCCTTTTTTTGTTATATATGGTGTTGTGCCACCCTAAAGTTATAAAAAATAGGTGAAGAAAACCATACAACCCATTTTTACTCCGCGCATAATTTAGGACTCCTTGAGGATTAATTTGTTTAATTATAAATGTTTAATTATTATATCCCCAAATCTCTTAATGAGCCCTTAATTATTATATGAGGTGAATTTTATGTAAAATCATTTTTATTACGTTTTACAGCAATCTTGAACTAACTTATTGTTAAGCTATTGCAAACACTATTTTTTACAAAGAATAAAAGAACCCAAAATTTGGGATCACTTGCCCAAATTAGTCCTCAATGAACCCTAAATTATGCGCGGAAAAAAAATGGTTTTTATGGTTTTCTTCACTTATTTTTTATAACGTTAAGGTAGCACAACACCATATACAGATGATTTTTTTAATTTGAAACTTTCAAATATCATTTAAGATTTCGAACTTGCCCCCATCTCCACCCCCAGGAGGCGTTGTGGGGGAACCGATTTTAACAACAGTGTCTGTACTCCTCAGGGTGATTACATTTTGATTCATAACATTTTTTCATAAAGTGCCTATTTTTTGAGATATTTAAAAGTTTCATGTTAAAAAAATCACAATGTATGACAAAAGAAATGACAAAGAAAATTTCGCAAGACTTTCAGTTGATATTTCAGGAGCCTTAAATGAACCTGAAATTATGCAAGAAACGAAAAGAAAATGATTTTTTTGTGGTAAATTTGTTTAAACAATAATTTTTTGAACCATTTTTTATTCAATTCAAATATCATATTCATGAAGCCCTAAGTGAGCCTTAACATAGGGTAGAAGAAGAACTTTGTTTAATTCGTTATTACTAGAATTGTTTAAACAAAAATTCTTATATAATTAAAAAATTTGTTAACTATCATATTGCCAGAGCCCTGAATAAGTCCTAAATTATTGTGGAAAGAAATAATGTCTAAGTAGTTTTTTTCTCTGTGTGGTCCTGCTAGAGTAACGTTAAGCTAGCATGACCACAGGTTTTTTCGAACAATTGCGGAGCATTAAATTTGATAATAGAACAGTAAGTGAGTCCTAAATTATAGAGCAAAGAAATGTTGAAAAATTAGTTTTTTACTATGTGTGGTTCTTCTATCTTAACGTTAAGCTATCATAACCACCGGTTTTTTTGTTCAAATGAAGAGCATTACATTTGGCAATGGGGCATTAAATTAGCCCTAAATTCCCTATAGGTTTTCAATCCATTTTTGCAATGTGGTCCTGTCAGCTTAACGCACCTTACTTTTTGTCACAGTCATCGGGTACTTTTTCGCAATCAAATGCTAACAAATATGTATCAAAAGTTCTGAAGGTTCAAATGAACGAAATTTTTTAATGGTGACTTTGTAAACCAGAAAAAGTGCTCAAATCTTTGTTCATTTACATTGATAGTAATTTGGCTCTGCACTACTCCCTTGCTTTCCCTTACTTCTTTCAATTTCTTCATCCATATCACTCCCTGTCCACTACCATCCAAGCTCCATCTTACACATTCAACTGTCCCTCTTCTTCTCCTGTACATCTCTCTGATACATGTGCCCATGACTCCATTTCGTATCCACATACTCTACATAAATTTTCCTCTTCATCCATCCAATATCTGCATGCTCTCACTCCTTCTCCCATTCTAAACCGTACAACCCTACTCCATTTTTCTTCCTTTTTATTTTTTGCAGATATTCTGGTTCCATTAACCCTTTGACCATCATATAGCATCTATTGTACCTCGAATCTATTATCTTTTTCCATCTCTCTTCTCACTGTTTAACTAATAGCTCTAACTCTACGTTCTGCCCAGAACCCCTTCTCGTATATTACAAACCTTTCTCATTTTTCTCCTTTCTTCCTCCCATTTTGAATTTCCCCAATTGCCTCTCGCTTCATTGTTCGGAATCTCTCCCAAACATGCTTGTGCTATCCTGCTTCCCTCTCCCCTTTGTAGCTTCTCTTCAAACCTCCAGGCTCTCTTAATTTGTCTAGTGACCATTTTTTCCTTTCCTAACTCTTCTTTTAACATGTATCCTGGGCAACTCCAGCTAACCCCCATTACCCACCTCAAAAATCGCTCACGCATGCTCTCTACTTTCCTATGGTTCTTCCATCCCCAGATCTCAACATCATAACACAACACCGCCTAAACCAACGCATCAAACAACCAGACCCTCATTCTCCAATCGTTCTTAAACCTTCTCTTTCCTATACCCCATACTTGGCCCATTACTTTACACGCAGACTCAATTCTTTTCCTCACCTGCAGCTCGTTTCCCCCTTCTGTCTCAAACCAAAAACCTAGGTAACAGAACTCCTCCACAATTTTCATTTTTTGTCCGTTCATCTTCCAAAAATAATTTATTTTGCTCTTTCTATTTCTGAAGCACATCACCTTTGTCTTATCTACGTTCACCGTCAGATCTTTTGCTCCCACATACTCTTCGAAGATTCTCATCATTAGGTTCATCCCCTTCTCATTATCTGCTAACAGAACTACATCGTCCGTGTATTACAGAGAGTATAGTTTGCTATTGCACAAAACCGTTCCTCCTTTCCCTTTCTCCTTTAGCTTCTCTTATAAGTCTGCCAGCAGGATATTAAATAGTAACGGACTCAACGAGCACCCTTGCCTTAGACCTCTGCCTGTCCAGAAAACCTGCCCTTTTTTCTTTCCTATTTTCACCGTGATCCTAGTTTCAGTAAAAATTTCTTTTATCCTCTCCACTAACTTGTCCTCTACATCCCTCGCTCTCATTGCCTGCCATAGCACTTTTCTGTTGACTGAGTCAAACGCTGCTTTAAAATCTACGAATAAAGCGACAAGTTTCCCTTTCTTTCTCCCCAAATTTCTGTTAACTAAGTAGTTTAGTACGTAGATGTGGTCTATATAGATACTTTCTTTTTAGTTGATGTTAGTGAGTGTCGACCAGGTAAAAAATTTAAATAATAGATCTTAAATTGTCGATATACTGGTCCAGTATATATATTTATATATATTATAGTATATTTTGGGTCAGTATACAGACAATTTAAGATCTATTATTTGAATACTTTCTTTTTGTTCAACCTGACTCTCCAACCCTTTTCTTAAGATTTCTGCATATATTTTATAGCCAACTGACATGAGGGTGATCCCTCTGTATTCCTCTACCTTCTTTCTTTCCTCTTTCTTGACAAGCGACATCTTATTTTGCTCTCCCCCTAATAGACCCTTGAAATAATTCCGTCCATTCCTCCATTTCTGTTTCTTCGTTAACACCCTTCCTTTCCCCTCTATCTCTATTTATCACATCCCACACCCGGCCTTCTTTGATCACTTTTTCTACTTCTGCTTTATATTCTTCCTTTCCCCTTTGTCTTTTCCTTTCCAGAATCTTCTCATGTTCTTTTTTCCTCCTGTTATACTCCTTCTCCATTTTCTTACACACTCTTTCATTCTCTCTTTACTCTCGCAGCATTCCTCGTCCCACCAGCCTCTCTTTCCCCCTACTATTTCTTCATTAGTACCCAGCCCATCCTTTACCTTCTCAATCGACCCCTTCAATCTTTCAATTAACGAGTCAATTCCCTCCTCGTTTTCATTCCTAACCTTCTCCTTTTCCATCTTTTGTTTAAATACTTTTAATTTATCTACCCCCCCCCCCCCCCCCCCCCCCCCCCCCCCCCCAGACTCCCATTTTCGTGTTTCTTTCGCACCCTTTTTCCTTTCTCCCTCCGCCAGGCTTACTGACGCCTCTTTTTAATGTAGCTATGACCGGGAAGTGCTCGGACCCTATCTCATTCCCTACCTTCATACTCCCTATCATATGCCGCATTATTTCTTCAGCTAAGATGTAGTCTATTACTGTTGCTCCCTTTCCTATGAATGTGATCCCCCCTTCCTACTCTCCTTTCCCATTGCCATTACATATACACCATCCTGTTTCTCCTATCACGTCTAGTACCTCCCTCCCCTTCCTGTCCGTCTCTCTATGTTTGGAGTTCCTTATATATGCCTCCTTTTCTTCATCCCACAATCCTCGCCCTTCTTCGCCAGTCCATGAATTTAAGTCCCCTCCTATTAAACACAATTTTTCCTTCTTTTCCTCCATCCACCTCCTTATTACCCTCCAGCCTTCCTCTTCCTCTCTCCTTCTGTATACACAAACCACCGCTATTTTTATTTTCCCAATTATAATTCTTCTTACCATTGTTCCATCCTTTTCCTCCATGTTCCCATCTTTTTCTTCCTTTTACTGCTAATTCTTTTTTCACTCCGGAAACCATGCCGTCCATCCCTCTCCCTTTAATCTGTTCTTTTCTTGCTTCTTGTATTGTTCACATATAACTTTTCGGTAACAGCTTTTTTATCCCCTTCCAGTCATACTCATCTGCCCAAGTTTCACTCATCATAATCACATCCCACTTTTCTAACTCCTCCCAAAACCCTTTATTCTTGTTCTTCAAACCTGACACATTCCAGAAAGCTATTTTCAATTTCTCTCTTCCCTTCCCTCTTCTTTCCTCGTCACTTTGTTTCCCCTCTGCCTTTTGGAAACCCCTCTGATTTATTTCAGGACTCTTTTTCGTCTCCCTTCCCCCTACCTTTCTCAAGACTTTTTCTTTTTTCCTTAATTCTTCTAATTCTTCGTCCCAGCACCATTCCTCCCCATTTATCCATAACCTGTCTCTCCCTACCCACACCATATGGCCCCTTTTCATCTCTAAATTTAAAAAGCGATCTCAAGTGAATTGAAAACAATTCAAAAATATTTAAAAAATCATTGCACAGAGAAATATTAAGTGAATTTAGAAGAATTCTATAGAATTCAGGATAAATTAGTAAAAATTCAGAGCAAACACTAAATGAATTGCAAAAATATTTGAAAATCTCTTTAAATCTTAGTAACCCAAAAAATATTTTTAAATGCCCTAACATATTTCAAATTTTGCGAAATATTTGGAAATCCATTAAAAATTTTAAAATAAACTTAGAAATTCTGGGAATCGTTTAAAATTTGGTAAAATACTTCAAATCCCTGAAAACATTTGGAAGCTCTAGAAAATGTCTGGGAATCTCTTAAAATACCCCAAAATATTTTAAGTCCTTTTAAATCCCATTAAATTACTAAAATAAATTAAAAATTTCTTTGTAATTTTTAAAATAACCTAAAATATTTCAAATCCGTTACAATCGCTTGAAATTTTGTTAAAGCTCTTGAAAATGCCCAGGAATTTGAAAAAATATCTTAATATATTTCAAATCATTTACTAATTTTATTAATCAATCTTCAAGGCCAATTACAAAAAAATAAAAATAAAACAATTCATTGAATTAAGTAAAATCCAGAAAATTTAAAATAATTCAAGGGAATGATAAAAATGCTTAAGAATTAAAAATATATCAGGATAAATAAATAAGAATTCAGGGTGAATTCCAAAAACTTAATTTCAAACCTCTTCAAATTTTGGAAAATCTACAAAATACTAAATATTATAAAATAATACTAATACTAAATAAAATAATACTAAATATAAAAACTCGTGAAATTCTATGATGAGATTTCCCGAAATCCTGGAAAATGTATTAAAATACATTGAGAGTATTAAAATTCCTTTAAATCATTGAAATTCTCGGAAATCTTATAAAATCCTATGCAATCAAAAAAATTTAATTTCCCCTAAAAAAATTAAAATTAAAAGCTCTTTATTATAAGATGAAACTGCCGAATCTGCAACTCGACTAGTTGATTTCTAAACAAAAAGATCAATCTTTAACTGTAATAGTTCAATTTGCAGGCAAAAAAAGGTAAATTCTCAACCAAGAAGAATAATTTTTATCGAAGAAGACGAATTATCACGAAAATAGATGAATTTTCAATTAAGAATATAAATCGTCTACCAAAAATTAAATAGTTAAATTTTCCATTAAAAAATGTATGTTCAACCAAAGAGATGAATTTTTAACTAATATGGTGAATTCTCAAATTGAATATTTGAATTTGAAAACAAAAATAGGAATTTTCAACTAAAATTACGAGTCTTAAAGTAAAATCATTGAATTTTCAACAAAAAGATTAATTTTCAAACAAAATTTGAATAGCTATATTTTCAGTAAAAAATTAAATTAAAAAAAAAATTTCAACAAAATAGTTGAAACTGCAACTGGAATAGATAAACCTTCAGTAAAAAATGAATTGCCAGCCAAAGAAAAAAAACAAGTTTTTAACAAAATAGCTCTATTTTAACCAAGAAGATGCAGTTTTAACTAAAATGATAAATCTTTAACAAAATTAATTGTTGAAAAAAGAGTAACAAATGAAAAATCGCTGTTATTCAATCTGATAGTTTTATTTTAAGAAAGCGCGCTCTCGAAAAAATTCTCTATCAAAAAAAATGTAATGCTGCAATACTAACTCTAACGTTTAAATTAAAAAATATGAAATTATTAATGCTTTTAATAGAAAATTCTATAATTTTGAATTTTAGAATTTAAAACTTAAAGGTTCCAAAATAAAATTCTACTTTCTTGAAGGATTCCATTCAATATTTTCCATTTTTGACGTTTCCAGCTAAAAGTGGACAATTTCAAGAGCTTTAAACTTTAAAGTTACATACCTAATAATTTTTTAAGACTTACAATTCAAAACTTTTTAATTTCATATAATTTTCATTTTAATATGGAGTTTTTCAACTTTTCAACATAAAAAAAATGACACAAGAAAACGCCAAGGAACAATTTTTTCATATATATTTATCAATATAAATTGATTTTTAATACTTGAGCAAAATATGTGAAAATATTTCCAAAAATGAAAAAGAACCTTTGCCTTCATTTCCAAAAAATAGATAAATAACGCCAAATGAACTGCTAATGTTTGCTTAATTAATTAGCTATGTAAAATAAATAAATAAACTGAAGATAATAAAAACAATCCTACATTATTTAAGTATTTGAGACGAAATAGGTAGATAAATAAAATATTTGTTATTGACCGAACTGAAAAAAACTGTAAAATAAAAAGTACTTAAAAATGATAATTATACTTATTTTGCAAAAAGCACATGTTTAGCGCCAAAATCTTTTGAGTAAATGTCTGGCTTAATTGCAGAAGGAAATTCTTAACACAAAATTATTTCCAACGACGATTTAATTTGCAATTTTTTTGACGATTTTCAAAAAAAAAAATCAAATAAAAAAAATAAACACCGGAACTGGGCTTTCGGGACGTATAAACCCCCAGAAAGGAGTCCCTCCATTATTACCTTGTTTGGAGTTTTGCACCGAATTTATGGAGCATATGGGTCGGCAATTACGTCAAAAATGATTTTAAAATTAAATGACTTACCAAAAGAACTCCGGGAACGCGCCGTCAACCACTTTTTCAGATTTTTGAGCACTTTGTCGCGCACCTTTTTGTCTTTACTCGCCAGTAACCTAGCAAACTTGATCTCCTGAGCGATAATCAACGCTTTGCCACTATTCGGTTGTTTTACATTGCTGCCCTTTTGTTGTAAATTCGATTTTGGAATCTGCTTCTTTTTCTTTTGTTTGGACGAGGCACCAGGTCGCCTCGCGGGTTTTTTAATTCCCATTTTTGCAGAGGGTCGCAAATTTTTGGTGGTTGGGCACACGCGCGTGGCAAAAGCAAAAAAAAAATCGACGCAGGACGCTAGACGCACGCCTCTACGCAAGACCGCAGGCGCAAAAAGTTAGAAAGCTTGCGCGCCATCTAGGTTTATTAGAAATGACCGTTAAGCGGGAAATTTAAATCAGCTTAAATATGTGACCAATTTGATCTCATTGAAACAAGGAATGTTTCAGAAAATTTTGATTTTGAGTTTGTGATAAAAATTCAAATTTTCCTATTTTGGGCTTCATAAATATCTATGAATCTGTAAATTAATTTTTCTTTCTTTCTAAAAGTTTAATTTTCAACCATAAATGGAATAGTTCAATTTTCAGTTCAAAATTTAATTAAAAAAAAAAATTAGCAACAAATAGTTAAATTTTCAAACAAAAAGCTCATTTTTCTACCAAAAATATCATTATAAAATTATCAGTAACGACAATTTTTTGGAAACAAAAAAACAACAGATTTTCAACAAAAAAAATTAATTTTCCACCAAAATAAAATAAATCTTCGATTAAATACGCTTGGATTTTCAACAAATCTTCAACAAAAAAATATAAAGTTTGAACCAAAAATTAAATTGTTGAATTTTTAGTTTAAAAAATTAATTTTTAATCAAACAAATTAATTTTCAACAAAATACATGTATTTTCAACTAAATAAGTGGATTTTTAACAAAATACATTGATTTATAACTAAAAAAGATAACTCTTGGATCAAGTAGTTGAACTTTGAAACAAATCAGATAAATTTTCATCCCGAAAATATTAAACTTGAACCAACAACTGTAGTTAAATTTTCAACCAAATAATTGAATCTTCAAGTGAAAAAATACAATTTTTTTTAACAGATCAATTTTCAACCAATAATGATCAATTTTCCACAACAAAAAGATTAATTTCCAATCCAAAAGAACAAATTTTCTATCGGAAATGTTAATTTTTTTTAAAGTTAAATATTCGACCAAAAAAGATGACTTTTTAAGCAACTAGTTTAATTTTTGACCAAAAATGAAATAGTTACATTTTTAGTTACAAAAATTAATTTTTAACAAAAAGGCTTATTTTTAACAAAGGAGTTCAACTTTCAACCAAATTGTTCTATTTAAAAAAAAACGATTATTTATCGGAAAATCTTGAAAATTCAATGGTTTTTTATTCAAAATTCTTTCAGATTCATCATTGTAATTAACAATTTATCTTCTTGGCAAAATATTAAGCCATTTTGTTGGAAATTTTTTTTTTGTTGGTGAAAATTATTTTTTTGTTATTGATCCATCAATTAAAAAAATTGATTGTATCTTTGTTAAAAATTCGACTTTTTGGTTGGGAATTTGTGTATTTTGTTACGAAATTTATCTTTATTTGTAGAAAATTAATCTTTTTGTTCAATAATATAGCTTTTTCGTTAAAGATTCATTTCTTTGGTTGAAAATGTAACTATTTTGTTAAAAATAGTCTTTTTTTAAATTAAAAATACATATAATTTGTTCAAAATTGATCTTTTTGAGTAGAAAATTCATCAGCTCTGAAAATTAATTTTTTATTTTTCGAAAAGTGTTTCTACAGATTTTAGAAAACTTTTGGTTTCTAGAGTGGAGAAAAATTTCGAAAACTTGCCGCTACAATTTGAAGAGTGAAATTTGAAAATGAAAAATAAAGTAGTTGAAAAAGCTATTTATTACAATTTTTAACTTTGCTATTACTAAAGAAACTGAAAAAATGTAACTATTTAGTTACATTTACAGTTAAACATTTTTTAGTTAAAAAAATAAACTAAAGTTACAGTAACTAAATAAAAGAAACTATAGTTACTATTCCCATCCCGGATTAAGACTATTAAGAGTAAACTAGAATCTATAACGATAAATTAACGGCATTATTTTCAGTTTTATCCTGACGTTAGAGCGCAGTTCTTGCTTGCGCTTTCTGAAACTAAAAAAAGTCCTCAGTCAAGTTGTTAATTCTCATCTCTCGTATTTTTTTAATAGTTTCATAGGTTAGGTAACATCTTAACAGCCCGGTGGAGTAAACCGCGAGTAATATATTTTTGCCATTTTTTTTGTTTACCCTGTTTACCCTTCAGTTTATTTGTTCGATTATCTGCATGTATGTTTTGTCACCAAGTGTCGCAATCAGATTTGACAGAAAGATTAAAAATTCTATATGTGCTGAGAAAGCCTGCACTTTGATCTTCAACCATATTTACTCCGAGAAGTGACAGCTAAAAAGCTCTTCGTAACAGCAAGTCTTACTAAAGTGCTCAATTTTAGGAATTTCTTAGAATTTTGTTGAAAAAATGGCACTTTCCAAGCCCAGGGATATTATTTTCGAACTAGTTGGTGCCTATTTTAACAGACTTTATACAAGTCCTGTGAGAACGAAAGCGGTTACAAGGTTAGTTTTTCCTTTATACGTGTAATATATACATATTTATGATATTTATATTGAAGTGTTCACTAAAGTGGTCAACAAAAAGTTCGATTTTTTTTGCGGTAATAACTCATTTTGTGGGGATCTCAAAAAGAAGGTTTGCATGATAAGCAGATTCTTCTTCGATGGGTAAATAACATTGGAACACAAAATAAAATTTTCGAATCAGGTTCATTTGTTTATGTTGTTTTTAAGGTTATATAAATATAACTTCCCTAAGATTCTTGAGAAAATTCAAAAAGATTTTTAACTTTTCAGATATGTTAAATCAAAGTTTTTAACTAAAAAGTTATTCTTCAAAAAATAAACCATTCCAAAGATGACAAATCTTCTACAAAATGGTTGAATCCTCAATCAAAGGAGATTAATTTTCGACTAGTTGTTTTTTTTTTATCAAAAGAGATTAAATATTTGCAAGAACAGACGAATTTTTCTGAAAAAATAGTTCTGTTTTTTAACCCGAAAATATGACTTTTCAACAAAAATGTTCATTTTCAACCAATTAGTCAAATTTTTAACCAAATACATGAATTTTCGACCAAGACGATTAATTCTCTACCAAAAATACAAATTTTCAACTAACATGATATCCAAAAATTTGAGGATTTTGATATTTCAATCTAAAGAGATGTTAATCTTAACTGAAAAACAGTTGAATGTGTTTAAAAAAACGAAATTTCAACAATAATTTTAACTTAAATCTAAACAGGGAATTTTTTTAATGAAGAAACAAGCAGAAGAGATGCATTTTCAAAAAATTGTTGAATTATCAACTAAAACGATGAATCTTTTACTAGAAAAGTTAAATTTGAAGTTACACAAAGTTGATTTTTCAACCAAACAAAATGCATTTTCATCAAAATAGTTACATTTTCAACCAGAAATGAATTTTCAACTAAAATCATAAATAATTTTATAAAGGAATCATACCTTCAACCAAGAAGTGAAATTTTCAACCAAAAGATTTAATTTTTTGTGCAAAAAATTAATTTTCCACCATAAAAGATGAATCTTCCTCAAAATACTTGGATTTTCAACTAAAAAGAGACATTTTGAACCAAATAGTTGAAATTTAAACCAAAAAAGGTCAAGTTTTAACAAAAAATTATGAATTGATATTTCAACCAAAAATTATTTCAATTATGAATTAAAAGCGGTTGAATTAAAACAAAAAAGATTACTTTTTAACCAAATAATTGAATTTTCAATTAAAAAGGATAAATTTTCAAGAAAAAATGTAATAGTTAAATTTTAAATAAAAAATTTATGTTTATCAAAAAAAATTTTTTTCAAAAAATAATTAGATTTACAACTGAGGATGAATTTTCTACTAAAATTTTTTAATTTTCAACCAAAAAATTAATTTTTATCCAAAGAGTTTAATTTTTAACCAAGGAGTTAAATTTTCAACCAAAAAGATTCATTTTCTACCAAAAAAATATGAAACTTAAAAAAAAAATCACATAGAGTTTCTACTTAAAAAGATAAATTTTCAACTCAATAGTTTAATCTTCAACTAAAAAATATAAGTTTTAAACCAAAAATTGAATAGCTGAATTTCTAATTTAATACATTAATTTTCAACAAGAAACATTAATTTTAAACAAATTATTTATATTGTCAACCAAAAAAAGGCCTACCAAGTATTTGAATTTGCAAACAAATAGTTGAATTTAAAAAAAAAGATAGATTAATTTTCAATAAAACATATAATAATTGATAATTCAATCGAAAAGATTTTTCAAGTTCATAATTTTAAAAGAAAAATAATTTTTAATACAAAATAACGAATTCATTTTTCAAGTTTCTGTGTTTATTTTCTTTCAAGTAATTTAAGTAGCATAATAAGTTTTTTGAAAATTTCAAATGTGTCGAAAAAGTAATCTAGAAAATTTCTAAGATGCGGATGATAAATTTTTGAACATTTTATTAATCTCCCGTAATAGCTTTTGAAAGTTTTTGAATTATTTTGTAACGTTTTAAAATATTTTTAAATCTTCTCAAAATTAAATTTTCAAAATAAATAATCATTTAAAATGTTTCCAGGAATCATGAGAAAATATTGTTATCATCTTGAAATCTTTCCAGATTTAAAAAAAAACTTAAATTTTTTTTCAAAATCTACATTTTGTTATAAATTTTAATTATCTTTTTAAGTTATTCAAATTTTGCCTAATTTTTTTAAAAATTAAACAAAAGTGCCTTAAAATCTTCCATATTCTTTTTTTACGATCTTCGCAATCTTCTGGAATGTTTTGAAATATTTTCTTTAAAAAAAATATTTATAAGTAAAAAACTGTGATCATGTTTTCCCAGAAATCTTAAGAACATTTTTTTATTCTCTTGAAACCTTTCAAAATTCTTAAAAAGCTTCTAATTTTTTTTATCGAAATCTTTAAAAATCCACATTTTGTTGTGAATCCGTTAAAATATTTAAAAATTGTTTGTATCTGAAAAATTGTATTTTAAAATCTTCTAAATTCTTTCCTAAAATTTTAGGAAATATTTTTAAATCTGTTAAATATGAAATATTTTCTTAAAATCAATTTTTCAACATAAAAAAATCAATTAAAATTTTTCCTGGAATCGTCAATCAATATTTTCAAAAATCTAAATTTTATTTACAATTTTTTCTAAACGTTTAAAAGGTTTACTTGACTTTGAGCCTTTTCAAAGTATTTAAAACTTTGAAATATCTTTTGAAATAATTTAAAGTTTTCCTAAACATCTTTTAATTCCTGTAAAAATGATTAAAATTGTTATAAATTTTTCCAGATAATTTTTCAATATTTTTCAGATTAAATTTTTGATATCTGACAAAACAAATTTTTGTGCAAACAAAAATTGTAAAAAATTCATGGCTGTATTTTATTCTTTTAAAAATGTATTTTTATTTAAAAAAATGTAAAGTTATTAGGTATGAAATTCATTACATAAAATTTATAAGAACTTTAGACCTTTTTAATAAAAAAAAACACAGCTAAAAGAATAAAAGAGTCAAAATTTATGATAGTTTTTGATCTTTAAAGTTATTAGGCCTGAAATTCATTACATTAAATTTATAACTACAAATTCAATGTGACTGATTATTATCCTACACTTTCGGAAAAGACGAATAATAAAAATTCATGAAATATGTAGAATATGAGAATGAATTTATATTTTCGTTTAATATTTTTATTAATTAAACATTTATTTATTTAAAAGCATAAAACCTTTTTAATTTATATTAAATCCGAAAGTTTTTAAATTGAAAATAGATTATAAATAAAGTGGTTATTTTTAAACAGATTTAAAATTATTTGCATCCAATTAATTTATAATTATTAATGTTTTCAGTTGTGTTTTTGCCACACTAGGAAATCTAATTTCCCAAAAATTATCTGGCGCCAAATATTTGAACCAAGACAGTTTAGTTGCATTCGCTCTATTCGGGTAAATATATATTATATTTAATTATTTAAAATGAAAAATGAAATTTATAAAACTATAAATAATGCTTTGTTAATCAATATTTGTTTAGACTTCTGATCGGTGGTCCAGTGCCACATTATTTTTATATGTACGCCCAGCGGTATTTGAAACATCCCATGGGGCTTTTGCTGGTTGAAAGATTGTTGTACACACCAGGATTTTTAGCTCTAGCACTTTATATGCTTGCGCGATTTGAGGTAGAATTACTTTTCTGTAAAGTGTTCTTATCGATTATGTATATTTTTAAATCGCATGACCATACCACTCGACCCCTTTAGATTTTAATTTCAAAGTCTTATTATTTTTTCGTTACAAATTTTTTTTTTATAAATCTGCCTTGAGTATTTTTTCAAATTTTCATTATTTAAAAATGTAACTTTCAAACCTTTCACAATTTTTTAGATGGACAAATTCTCAGCGTTTCAATCTCAATTCGTTAGGTTCAATATAGAATATTTATTATAAGTTTAATTATTTGTTTAGTTTGCTGAATATCAAAACATTCTCACGTTTTTTTTCTTGAAAATTAAAAATTAACAGTATTATTTACATTCATAGGATTATTTGTTAAACTTTATAAAAATTAAAAATCCGAGCCTTTCAGTGATTATAAGATTCTCAAACCAAATTTTTTAAAGATCATGTATACATTTGAATAATAGCGAAATAGTTTTTTATGTATATGGAAAGGGGGTCAGGTGTCAGAGTCATGCGCTTAAAAATATTATGAGCCTTATCTAATATTGATAAGAGCAACAAGTGAAACAAAATTATTTTCTAGGGGAAATCGCACGAAGCATCACGTGACCAGTTGAAAAAACTTTACTGGCCAACACTCACAGCCAATCTGAAATATCTCACGCTTTTGCAGTATATCAACATACGATTCGTACCACCTGTGGTAATTTGCATTAGCTTTTTTTACACGAGGATCATTCTTTTTAAAAAGAATTTTTCGTATTTTACTTTTATTTGATGTATTTCGATATTTAAAAAATTTTAATCAATCTTTAAATCCAGGGTGTCTACTCAAATGCTGGGGAAAAAGTCCCTAGCAATTCCAAGTTTCGATTAAATATTTCAAGTTCTTTCCAGGTATAATTTTTCATATAACGGAGCAATTACAAAATTTGCAATTTTTTTAAACAATCGACGTGGAATATGTATACAGTTTTGCGAATTTATTATAATTGTTTTTTTTTTCAGTTTCTAGGATTCAATAATTATACTCAATTTAGAAAGCTTTGACAACTTATATTACAAGATTTTCTTAAATATAATGCTACCATCCATTAATTAAGTAATTAAATAATACTAAAAAATTAATTAATAATTAATATTATTATATTCAATTTAAACCGTTTCAAATTCCTAACTTTTGATGCAAGATAGATGCATTTTCAACCATGGAGATTAATTTTCTATCAAATAATAGAATTTTGAACTAAAAAAAGATAGTTTTCAACTAAAAATAGAAAAGTTGAATTTTCAGTTTACAAAATTAACTTTCCACAAATGAAAACAAATTTTCAATCAAAGTGATTAAGGTTCAACTAACATGATGAATATTTAAATGGAATAGATATTTTTAGAAATAAATGTTTAAGAAAATAGTTTAACTTTCGACCAAGATGTTTTATTTCTATCCAAAAAGATCATTTTTCAACTAAAATGATGGAATATTCAATTAGAATAGTTAAATTTTCAGTTAGAAAAAAATAATTTTGAATACAACAATAATGAAAGAAATGGGTTCATTTCAAAACCAAGTGATGAATTTTCAAATACAATGATGAATCTTCAACTGGAGTAGTTGAATTTTAAATTAAAAAGAATAATTATCAACAAAAACATCGATTTTTAACGAATTGTCGACTTAAAAAGATAATTTTTTAACCGAAAATTGAATATTAACATTTTTATTTTTGAAAATATCGATTAAGCAAAGCGATGAATTTTTAACTAAAATTATGCAACATTTAACTGGAATAGTCACATTTTAAGATTGAAAAAATTATTAATTTTTAATAAAAAAGAATCATTTCTAAAAAAAATTAATTTGCATGTAAAAAAGATAATTTTTCAACCAAGTATTAAATAGTGAAATTTTTAGTAAAGAAACTAATGATCAACTAAGCTATGCACTTTTAACAAAAATGGTGGAATATTCAAGTAGAATAGTACCATTTTCAGATTGAAAAAATAATTCATTTTTTACCACAAAAAAATTATTTTTACCCACAGAAAAAACGAATTTCAAACAAAAATTTGAATTTTTTACTAAAAAGAGGCATTTTCAATGAAAAATGGGATACTTAAATTTTCAAAATAAAAATTAAATTTCAACCAAACTGATTAATTTTTAACTATAATTATGAATCTTCAACTGGCATAGTTGAATTTTAAACCAAGAAGATAGATTTTCTACTAAAATGATGAATCCTTAACTGGAATTCCTGAATTTTCGAAAAAAATACATGAATTTTAAAATTAAGAAGATAAATTGTCAACCCAAAATTGAATATTCATATTTTCAGTTTAAAAAATTAAGTTTTAATGAAAGTAGTGAATTTTTAATTAAAATCATGAATCTTCAACGTGAGCAGTTGAACTTTAAGTAAAAAAGATGAATTCTCAATGAAAGGACTAAAAAAATTTAATTTTTCAACAAAATATTAAATAGTCAAGTTTTAAGTAAAACAAAATAATCATCAAGCAAAACGATGCTTTTTTTACTAAAATATAAGGGAATATTCTACTGGAATAGTAATATGTTCATATTAAAAATTAAATAATTTAAAAAAATTGTTCAAAATCAAAGAAAAAACGATTTTTAAAACTAATAGTTCAAATTTTTAACTAAAAAATAGCTATTTTCATTCGAAAATGGGATACTTGAATATTCAATTTAAAAAGCAATATTCAACTAAACTTATGAATTTTTAACTAAAATGATGAATCTTCGACTGGCATAGTTGAATTATAAACCAAAAAGATGGAGTTTCGATTAAAATGATAAATCCTTAACTGGAATAGTTGAATTTTCAACAACAACAAAATTAGTTTTCAACACAGAAATTTATTTCTACCAAAAAGACGGGTTTTCAACAAAATGCATGAATTTTAAACTAAAAAAGATAAATATTCAACCAAAAATTGAAAAGGGAAATTTTCAATAAAAAAATTCATGTTTGATGAAAGAGATTAATTTTCTACCAAAATAATGGAATATTTAATTGAAATACATTTTCAGTTAGAAAGGATAATTATTTTTATTACAAAAAAAAAACTAATTACAAAAGGTATATTTGTATTTTAACCCAAAAAGATGAATTTTCCATAAAAATATTAATTTTTACAAAAAAAAAAAGGATGAATTTTTGATGAAATACATGAATTGCCAACTAGATATTTGGATTTTTAATTAAAAACGATCCATTTTGTATCAGAAATACAATAGGTAAATTTTCAGTTAAAAAATTATTTAAAAAAAGATAATTTTCAACAAAATAGTTAAATACAGTAATGTAAAGCTACTTCTACAAATGAAAAATTATTTTTATTCAATTTTATATTACAATTAGATAGGATAGACATCCTGAAATCATATATTGGAAATCACAATTAAAAAAACTCACAATTATTTTTATTAAATATTAGAATTTATATTTATATAATATGATTAAAGTTTTCACATTTGAACGCTTTTATATTACGGTTAACAATTTGAATATTCAAATTTTCTATTACCTTTAATTTCAGAAACAAGCGCTTGTAATTTATTTTGATCTAAATTGATTGTTTATTTATTAATTTAGTGCACTGTTAAATATGAACATTACCAATTTTCTTTGAAATTTTAATCATAAACAAATGTCTATAGTCGCATCATAAATTTTAATTAATTATTGACCCAAACTAATTAAATTTTTTCTTTTCAGCTACGTGTTTTGTTCGTGAACATGGTTGGTTTATTCTGGTCTGTTTACTTAGCCAATCAACGTGCGAAACTCGCCAAAGATAAATCTGCTAGGAACTAGTATATTTATTTCCTATCAGCAGACTGACTCTTTTTTTGTTATAGAAAGGTGAATTTTACCTTTTGGAATTATGTTATCAAACAAATGGGGGTGGTTCGTTATATAAAACTAAAACTATATTACGTTAATGGATAGAAACTATGTTATAGTGAAGTGTAAATTACAAAAAATTATATATTTTCTACTTACGTTCTTCATCTACAAAGAAATCCAGTAGGTAATTTTTGGAATCAAAAATTAAGATCAAATTGCTGGAATTATTGCATTTTTTACAGTCATTTAATATTAGAGATTTGATAAACTTTTATTCTACTTAAAAATAAAAAGAAGCTTACACTGCGATAAAAATATAAAGTGATGTATAAATCATCTTAAGTCTGTACATTCCAATGTAAATTGTTTATAAATATAATAGAAAGTATTTTCAGCACGCTTAGCTAATTTATTTCGAATTTGAAAACAATTTTTTCAGCGTTTACTTCAAAATTGGAATTTCAAGTTCCACTTTAGAAATTTGACAATAAGTTTAAACTAAGTAAATTGAAGCTTTCGCATTAATTAAACATTTTAAATTAAATATATAGAAATGTATTGCATTTTCAACCAAAAGATGCGAATTTTTAACCCAAAGATGAATTTTTAATAAAAGCGTTTACAACCAAATGGTGAATTTTCAAACAGAAAAGATTAAAGAAACTTTGAAGAGCTCAATTTCCTAGCAAAAGAAACAATTTTTTTTGAAAAGATAGTTGAAACATCAACCTGAAAAGTGGAATTGAAAAAAAAACATGTTTAAACGAAGAAAGATGAACTTGCACCAAAATATTTAAATTCAGAAATAATAATTATCTAGAAAACACACACCTATTTTAGAAGACTGATTTTCATCAAAAAAGCAATTTTTTACCCCAAAAAAGATGACTCACCATAAAAAATGAGTTTTGAATCCACAAGGAAGCATTTTCTTTCCAAAAAGTTGAATGTTCAACAAGATAGTTGCATTATTTTTGCACAAATGACGACTTAAACAAAATAATTGATTCTTCAATCAACTCGTCGAATTGATAAATAAAAGAGATTAAACCTTAACAAAAATAGTTGCATTTACAATCAAATGGTTGAATTTTCAAGCCAAAAATACCAATTTTTTAGAAGGCAGTTGAATTATCAGCTTGAAAAGTCAAATTTTAAATAAATACATCATTTTCAACTCAAGATGAATTCTTTATTTTTTAACCAAAAAATATTACTTTTTTACCATAAAAGAGGAATTTTCAATCAAAAATAATGAAATTAAATTTGAGATCCAGAAAGACGATTTATTACAAAAATAGTTGAATTTTAGGACAAAAAAATGAGAAAATGGGAAGTTTCTACAAAACAAAATTATTTATTACAATTATAGTTCAATTTTTAACAAAATAATTTAATTTTCAACAAAAAATTTTATTATCAAACAAAAAAGATGAATTTTCAACCAAAGAAGATTACTTTTCTACCATAAAAGATGAAGTTTCAAAACAAAAGGATGAATTTTCTATCCGAATAGGCAAATTTTTAACCAAACAGTTGCATTTGCGATAAAAAATGATTTATTAAAAAATAATTGAATTTTAGGCCCAAAAATGAGAAAACTGGGAAGTTTCTTGAAAAAAAAGATTTATTACAAATATAGTTCAATTTTAAACAAAATATTTAATTCTTAACCGAAAAAGATGCATTTTAAACCAAAGAAAATTACTTTTCTGCCATAAAAAAGGAATTTTTAAACCAAAAGAATGAATTTTCTATCTAAAATGGCGTATGCTCAACCAAACCGTAGAATTTCGTATCAAAAAAGATGATTTATTAAAAAATAGTTGAATTTTAAACAAACCCATTTAATTATCAGCAAAAAGTGTATTTTTAATCAAGAAAGATACATTTTTTTACAAAAATATTACTTTTTTACCATAAAAGAGGAATTTTCGATCCAAAATGGCGAATGCTCAACCAAATCGTTAAATTTCGGACCAAAAAAGATGATTTATTCAAAAATAATTAAATTTTCAACGAAATAATTTTATTTTAACAAAAAAGTTAATTTTTAATTAAGAGAGATGAATTTTCAACCAAAAATATTACCTTTCTACCCTATAAAAGACGCATTTTTAATTCGAATGTTCAACCAAAAAGTTTAATTTTCGACAGAAAAATGATTTATTTCCAAAATAGTTCAATTTTCAACAAAATATTTAATTTTCAAAGAAGAAAGATGAATTTTCAAGCGAAAAAGATTTGTTTTTTCTACCATAAAAGAGGATTTTTCAAAACAAAAGGATGAATTTTCTATCCAAAATGGCAAAATGCTCAACCAAACCAACAATATTACTTTTCTACCATAAAAGATGAATTTGTTATCCAAATAGGCGAATGTGCAACCAAACAGTTAAATTTTCAAATGAAAAATCTGGTTCATTCAAAAATAGTTCAAATTTCAACAAAATGAATACATTTTTCAAAAAAGCGTTAATTTTTAACCAAGAAAGATGAATCTTCAAACATAGAATATTACTTTTCTACCATAAAAGAAAATTTTTCAATTGAAAGTTTAACCAGACAGTTAAATTTCTAACCAAGAATAGTTGAATTTTAGGGGAAAAAATGGAAAGTTTCTTGAAAACAGGGAGAAAAAGAGGAATTCTTTTTTTAAAAAAGAGGGGAATGAGTGTGAATACTGTAATAAAATTTGAAATTAATGGATTTTAAACATAATTTTCTCAATGACAATGGTATATTTTTTTCTCGTTTTATATTTCAATTTAAAAACTTCCATTGTAATTAAAATTGAAACTAAGTATAGCGAACTTCTGATAAAAACGGAAAAGAATCGATTAGTGGCATTTTTTTTCAAAAAGTCGGATTTTATAAAAAAAAATGTCGCAAAAGCCGAGTCCTGTAATAAAAAAATCTTCCTAGTTACTCAAATTTTTTGGAAAGGAAAACTAAGTTGACAATTATTTCTGTAAGCAGTCGATATAATCACACAACAACAATACAGAGTATATATTACAGATTTAACGACAACATTTTGTTTTTAAATTATTGTTATAATTATCCGGATCGAATTAGACAAAGGGTTTCGTCGATTGCCAGTGACTAAAACTGGGTTGAAAACTATAAGAATCTCTGATTTTAATCATTAAAATAAAAAACTTTCCAATGGATAATTATTTCATGAATAAAAACAAAAATTATCTTTATGACATGACGCAGATTTTGAGGAATGGAAAGGTGAACATTCAGTCGTTAGGTCAGAACTATTTGTTAAATAATGCTACATAGTTTTTTTCCAGGTTTTTAAAATCTATTCTAAATATATCTTTTTCTTCGTATGCTGTCGGACCTTTGGATCAAGAAATAAATATCAGTGACTAGAGTTTTTAGACATCGAACCAATCATGACTCCAATTTCTGTGAAATTGAGCTACGATTTCCACATTATAAAATCCTCTTTTTTTTTCTTGATAAATTTTAATTCACAGAAATATTTTTATCAGTTCGATGTCTTTGAGTATTGCGAGTGATCTTTGATCTTGCGAGGAATATATTACTTTATATGTATAAATAAAAAATAAATAAAAAAGAATTTGTAAATAAATAAGTTAAATAAAAGTCTTTCGTAGGAAAAAGAAAAATTGCGCTAGAGTTCCTTCGTATAAATATTAAATACTTATGTACACATGGAATGTGTGAATAACATTGCACTAAATAATATCGAATCACAATAATCTCAGACATTGATCGATTTGAAGGAAATCTGCATTGTCTAATTTTCTAATGTTTGTATAACAAACATAGTACAGTTAAATTGTTAAATCATCCTAAATATACAGACTAGAGTGAAATCAGTTTTTGGAAATGAAAATCTAGAAGATGAGGAGTGCTAGTGGCATTTAAAAAGCCAGTAGCAACTAAGGGGCTATCCATAAATTACGTACTGGAAACTTCTTTACAGTGGATAATCAATAAATCAAAATGCTAATGTATGTAACATAATTAATTTAATGTAATGAATATTTAAAACACTATACGTGATAATAAATTGAAACTATTAGTTTTCATTTATGTGTGCTCTTAATTAATAATGATTCATTTTAGGTTGTATTATCCACTGTAGAGAGCTTTAAGGGGGGGAGGGGACTCGAGAAAGTTTTACGATGTCAGTATAGTTACATTCGAATTTTGATTTTTTTTTATAATTCTGTGAAATAATGTACATAAAAACAAGGCATTTTTACAATTTTTGGTTCTTTGTTCAATACAAATTGCCTTCAATTATGATTTTTTCATTTTGAAGCTGTTTTTAGTTTAACGAATAAAATTATGTTGAAGAAACGGTTTTTTAATTTAAAACAAATATGTTTCTGAGTGATTCTCAAATTCAGAATTTTTATGGGGTTTCCTTTTCCGACATTGATCAATTTTAAAAGATATTTACAATTGAAAATTCGACAACTTGTTTAATTTTAAATTTTTATATTTAAAAATCATGAAATTATGAAAAAAATGGGTTTTCATTTGAAGATTTTGAAGATCAAAAGCCAAGTGTTTTCTATTCTGAATTTTCCAAATTGAAGACATTTTAGATGTAAATAATTAGAATATCAAATTTTTTTTATTTTTAATCTTAAAACTTTCATTATTTTTAATTGTAAATTTTAAAAATCATATTTCAATTTTCAAGATTTATAATTGAGTTCTACAGTTTTGCAGAGTTAGGATTAAAAATTCTTGAATTTTAAAATATTAGAATTGAAAATTATTCAATTTTCAAGATTTATATTTTAAAAGTATCAAATTTTTATTGCTTTTTTATTAGTTGAACATTGAGGATTTACAATTGAAAAATTAATTTGGAATGTTATAAACTGATGTAATTTTGAACGTTTTTAGAAATTTTTTTTCTTTAAGATTTGTAAATGATTGTTCAATTTTAACCCTCAAACGGTACACTCCAACCCAGCAAACGTAAACAGCACACTGGTGCGAATTGGGAATTAATTATTTAATGTATTGAACATATTCGCTGCAGCTGTGTTTGCGTAAATGCCAACAAAATGAAAAAACTTCGGGTGCGAATTCGCATCAGTGTACGGTTTGAGGGTTAAAGATGTATAAACCATAATTCTGAAATTTGGATGATTTCCAAGATGAAAAATTAAGAGTTTTGAATTCTAAATTAAACAATTGCAAATGTATAAAATAAAACTCTTAAATTTGGATGATTTTCAGGATCAAAATTTTAGAGTTTGTAATTCTAAATTGAAAATTTGCAAATGATTATTGTCTAAATACATCATAATTGTAGAATTTTTCATTTAAAACCTTAAAGTTTGCACCGATTTTAATTTTCAAAATGAAAAACTTCAATTTTAGGATTTTTAACTTATATTGCGATATGAAAATATAAAGTTCTTGACAAGACTTTTTTATATTTAATTTGTTTGATAGAAAATCATGCAGTTTGAAATGATTTATTTAAACAGTTAAATTTTTCGAAGATTAAACATTGAAAATTATTCGAATTTGAAGATTTAAAATTGACATTGATTCAATTGTATAGATTTGCAATTAAAAATTCTTCAAATGCGAATAGTAAAAATGAAAGAGTTACTTTGAGGAAGGGAGAGGCAAAATGGGGGGAAATTGGTTTATGTAATTCATGGATGGCCCCTAATTTGTGAGCTTCGTGGTTAGACACCAGATTCATTAATTAATTATTTACTTATAATTATTCTTGATTATCTAACGGAATATCTTTGTCTTTTCTTATATTCATTTTTATCCACCAATAAAAAAATCTCTTCAAATTGATATTTTTATCCTAGCCACACCCAGGAACTAATTTTTTCGCTATACAATCTCTTTTTGGGACTTTCAATTATCATATAAATTCGTGTAAAATTTATATATAAGTAAAATAGTTCTGAGTACGAAAGTAGTGTTTGTCTTTGCACTACTTGTCGCTAATTTAAAAAAAATGGAATACTGAAAATAAAAGGGTTTAGATTAAAGAATACTGAAGAGAGAAAATAATAATTTCGTCTAGGTCTACCTACATCACATGAGAATTTTCGTTAGGATTGAGAGATACGTCAACTTGAGTTTTTAAACAGCTCAAGAACAAAAATGGAAGTGGGACCATTTTTTGTAGATGTTTTTGTATGTTTGAACTTGTTTAAGCTGTTTTTTTTTCTTTAGCGAAGGTAAGATGGACTACGACTTGGAGAACGACTCGATCTTAGACTTGGACTAGACCAATCACTGTGTCTGCTGCTCTCGGAACTGCTCGGCGATGATGGAGGTGATGGAGTCGGCCGATGATAAGGAATCGGTCTTTTTCTAGCACTGAAATTAAAGCTTGTAAATTTTCAGGTGAAATGTTAGTCATCGATCAAAGGAACAGAGTTTACGATTTTTGGCGTTTAGGATTTAACCCTTAAAAATGGTCGTGCGGTCTCACAGGTCGCACCATGCTACTAATATGTTGATCCCTTTCCTCACTAGTTTAAAAAATTATTAATAATCAAAGTTCATAAAATTGATTAATTTATTACTTATTTTAATGTCCCAAAATATACTTGTATAAGTTAGATAACAACAAATTCTTTACTTATTTAATTAGATATAAATATATAAAATAGTCCTCAATTAAAAGTTAAATAAATCAGGTTCCACTATTTTTTTTTTTATGATTACACAGAAAAAAAGATAATACAAAGTCGAAAAAAGTTATCAAATAACACATAAAATTTAATTAGTAAGAAATTACTTATCGGAAGTTTTTTTATTGTACTAGAGAAACCATGGAAAATCAAATTCAATCATTTTAGATGATTATGATGACTATTCGATTTGGAAGATTTTTTTTTTAATTAAATATTTTTAAACTTCGATTTTTTTTTTTGGATTTTCGATAAAAATTTTTTTAAATTTTATACTTAACAACAAAATTAATTTTTTTCTTAACTTTTCAGGACTACCATTCTTTTAAAATTATTTTTATATTCATTTTATATCTGTGCTCAAAGTAATTTCCAGAGGGTGAAAATAATTTTTAAAAAATTTTTATTACATAATAAATAAAATTAATAAAGGAAAGTTATTCCGATTAATTGAAAAGCTGTATGGGAATTGTTAACACATTTTTATAAACAAATTCCCGGTTTTGATTTGTTCAACGAACAGGCTTCATTTTTTACGGAGTCCACTAAAAATCTCTATGCGTTGATTATTCGCTACGATACATTTAAAATTTATAAGAATTAATAATTATTCAAACGATTTTCAAAAACAAATTCAGAGTTAAGCTATTTTAAAAAAAGAGGGTCTATTTTCGCTATGATACTTTGCAAATTTACCAGAATTATTAATGATTTGAACAATTATCGTAAACAATTTACGAGTTTGACATTCTTAATCGATTTCGTAAACTAAAATTACTCTAACTCTAATTTATTTATGAATATTGTTAAACTAATTAGTAATTGTTGCCAAGTTCAAAAATAGCTAAAATTTGAATTTTATTATGAAAAATGTTTAAATAAATAATAATTTTAATAAATTTGTAAAGTATCATAGCCAAGAATCATCGGAAAGTCATTATTAGTTAATTTCTGAAAAAAATTAGCCTACTCGTTGAAAAATACCCAAACTCTGAATTTTTTTGTGAAAATTGTTTAAATAATTAATAATAATTGTGAATTTTCAAACTATCATATAGAAAAGTCGTCGGAAAAACATTCTTAGTTGATTCTGTAAGACATTGAGCATACCTTTCAAAGAATAGCCAAATTCTGAACTTGTTTATGAAATTTTTTTTTAGAATTAACAATTCTTGTAAATTGGCAAAGTATCATAGCAAGGAGTCATCAGGAAGATATTCTTAGTTGATTCCGTACAAAAATTAGCCAATTCCTAGATAAATATTCAATATCTGAATTTATTTATCAAAATCGTTTAATTAATTGCCAAATAGCATCTATTTTCATGTAAACGTAATGAAAAATTAATTTTTCTCACATTTTATATACAAATACATATAATGTTTTTTAACCATTTTTTTAATTAATCCTCAACCAATGGAAATTATTTATAGATAGCTTTAGTACAGATATGAAACTTTGTTTGATGAATCTGAAAATCTTTTGAAAAATAATACTTCAAATTTGTTGAATAAAAAATGAAACCAATTTTTTTATCAAGAATCCAAACACTTAAGACTTTTCAACATTTGAAAATTTTTGTTTGAAGAAACGACTACCATAGAATAAATAGTGTAGGCGAAAAATTGATTTATCCATGTTACAAAACTAATTTATAATTTTTTACGAAATTCCCTGTTCTAAAGTAAAAATTATAATTCTTTATGCGATTTTCTTTTACATTTCACGTATATAATTCTTCTAGAAAATTGCGTATACGAAGTAGCAATTAAATTAATTTCCAGATTTCCTGTTCCATGTATAAAATTGGGACAGGAATTTTTTAATTCCCTTCTTCTAAATCAGAATTAAAATGCTCTTGCAAAATTCCCTGTTTTAAGTCAAATTCTAATTATTTATGGAAATTCCTAGTTCTTTATTAAATTCTATAGTTAACTCTGAATTTCAAATGAATTAAAAAAATTTGATCGAACACTTATGAGGTTATTCAATTTATTCAAAATAATTGAGAATATAAGAACTCAAATAATGCAAAAGAATTCAAAATTCTTTATTTGAATTTAACATATCTACAGGGGAATTCAATATAATTGAAAAAAAATTTTAAACAAAAGAATTAAAGCTAGTTCGAAGAAAAAATACCAAACCGAAAGTGGAAGCTGATTAAAATAAAACTTTCAATTTCTTAAAATTGTTGAAGTTTTCCAATACCTAATACCTCCACTGAATAGTGAAGAATTCTCTGCTCCTTTGAATCGATTTGGTATTTGAAGTTATTCATACAAGCAACATTGTTATAGGTCTTGAGAAGATTAGTAAATTTAAAGTATCGAAAATTTTAATAACATTAAATTTAACAGGGCGGCCGTTTTAATGGAGAAAAAATTTCCGGTCATTAGCAGTATCGAAATTTTTTTTACGGAGCCCGAAATAAAAATTTCAAACTATTAAGGCGATACTTTTTTCATTTGAAGTAATCAAAACTAAAATGCAAGTTAAATCACTCAAAGTGCTTTCGAATTTTTAACTTTTAAAATTGAAGCTTAAAAACGTTTTAATTCCGAAATTTTCCATTCAAACACTCAACAATTTACTCAAAAATAAATTTTTATTAATTTTTATCATTTGAAAATTTCAAATATTACTGGTTAAGAAATATAAATTCAAGCTATTATATTCAGTGCTCTAAAGTCTAAATTCAAGAATAAACCAATTAATTTGTAAATGTTAAAAAATACACCATTTTAAGAAATTTTAAGTTAGAAACATTAAAAATTGAATGATTAAAATGTGTTCAACTGTTGAAACTGGAAACTTTTTAAATTGAAAGTTTAACTGTTTTAACCTTGAATCGTTTTTATATAAAAAGATTTAAGGCTTTCTATTCCAAATAATTCTATTTCAAATTATTTAGTTTTCTATACTTAATTTATAATTTATCATTTTAAAATGAACAGTTATGTATTGCTAAATATTACAACATTTTTATTTTTTCAAATTAAAAAATTTCAAATTGAATGGGTTTAAAATTACTTTAGACTATAACCATTTGAATAAGATTAGATATAGAATAAAGTATTTTTTGGCTCAATTGTTAAATTGTTAATACTCGAACTACAGTTCCATTTTAAAAGTCATTCATTAATTTACATTTAAAGTTCATCAGCTTAAAATTTCAAACTCTTTTATATTGAACTATTTAAGTCTTCAAATCTGCATTTTAAAATTTTCCAATTTAAAAACAAAAATACTATAAACTATTGCACAGTTACGAATTGTAAACTGAATGATTTCATGATTGAAAATGTTGACAATTTGAAATTCAAATTTAAAAAAACTTGAAAATTTCAAACAATTAATTTTTTTGTATATAAATCTTTAGTCTCGAATATATAATTTATAATTGTTTATTTTCAAATGAACTGTCAAATAATGCAAAATATAACAGAATTGCTTGTTTAAAAAAATTTTTAAATCCCAAAATTTAATTGATTAAAAGTGGAATATTTTATACTAAAACAATATTCGAATAGGATTTGAAATTTAATAAAAGCATTCGATTAAATAAATTATTGTTCCGTTTTTAATACTTGGACTACAGTTCAATTGTCAAAATAATTGATTAACTTATAATTGCAGTTCATAAGCTTAAAACCTTTTTTTTAAGCAAATTTTAATATCAATTGCTTTTAACTTTAGACTATTGAAGTCTTTAAATCTGCATTTTAGAATTCTTCAACTTGAAAATGTAAGCTTGAAAATGAATATTTAATTTATAATTGCTTAGTTTTAAATCAACTGTCAAATATTGCAAAATATAACAAAATTGTTTGTTTTCAAAAATTAAAAAATCTCAAATTTAATTGGTTGAAAGTGAAATATTTTATGATAAAACAATATTTAAATAGTATTTGAAATTTAATAAAAACATCTTATTAAATCCATTATTGTGCAATTTTAAAAATCATTAATTAATTTATAATTACAGTTCATCAACTTAAAACGTTTGTTGTAAATAAATTTCAATATCAAGTGCTATTAAATTTTAACTATTGAAGTCATCAAAGCTTAAAAATGAAGACCTAAAATTGAAAAAAAAAAGTAAATTTAAAAGACTTTAGAATTACACTTTGTAAACTGAATGCTTTCATAATTGATAAAGCTAACAATTGAACTTCACATTAAAAAAAAAAAACTTGAAATTGAACTTGTTTTAAATTGAATTATATCATGTGATATAAAATTTGTGATATTTCAAGTGAATAAAAGAATTATCTTCTGAAAAGTAAAATTCCCGGTTGAGCGACCACCCTGATTTAATTAGTTCCAAAAGAAGGAAGTTTACAAAAACGACTAACATAAATAAAAATGTAATCTACTGATAGTAATTACGATTTGGAAAAATGTCATGCGAAGCAAATTGGGATCGACGTGCATTAAAGGAAAATAATAAATAATAAAAAGCAAATACGCAAAATAAAATGAGGTACATCACTTACCTGTGCATTTCTTAAAAAACGTAGCTGGCGTGAGTAAAAGAGGCTCACAGATTACAACACAAAGATAAAAATAATAATAATAATAATAATTATACAAATAACTAAAAAGGTTTGCTTTACTGTAGAACGCATCTTTTATTTGTGATTGACATAAAATAAAAGAGAATGACTACTGCGAAGTAGTAATATAATGTACAATAACTTGGGGAGATACAACGCATGCTACATCTAGATAATGTTTATCGAGATAGTAGTGACAACTAAAATGCTACGAAAAACGTCACTCTCTATTTTAGAAAATTCTTTTAACTTCAGACCCTAAATTATTGCTTTGTTGTTTCTCTGCTCAATGAAAAAAAATTACATTTCACAATCGCTAATGATCATTTGTATGTCAATAATTATTCAAAGTGAATTGCCGCGTCAACGAACCTTAATAGATAAAATATTGTACTTTTATTTCTACAGGATTATAGGAAAGCGAATATCTGTGTGAAGCCATAACACTATCTTCTATGCCTGTCCCTCGATCTGTCCCTGCGGGACACAAATATAAATTGATTAAAATTAAATTTAGAGGAATAATCTAATTGAATTTTATTTATGGAGGGCAGAAGCTTTAACTCCCATAAATTACTTCGATATTTTATTCATCAAACTAGGGCATAGCGTCTAAATCGTTCAAAATTTTGAAAAATGTCAATCGGTCATGTGGCATCCGGATGCCCACCGCGATACATTTTTGCATTTAAGTGGAATAAAAAAAAATTTTTTTAAGGCCTCCGAATCGTCGTAAACACCATAAAAAGTTCAACTTTGAGTGGAATATTAATTTTTTTATTTTAAGTTATTTGATTCATGCACGTGAAATGTGTTGAGTAATAATAGACAAAATAATAATTTAATTAAATAATTATTCATTACTTTATGTATGCGGCAACCCCACGCGCAATATTATTCGCGAGATCAAGACTAGGTCATTTTTCTGCTGTTTTTGTGTTTTATTAAGTTTTTTTGCCTTTGGCGCTAAATTTTGATATTCATTTATTTGAATAAATAACAAAGAAATGATATAAACTGAAAAAGTTATTTAGAAAATTCAAAAAAGTGGCAGGACAATAAAATTATTATTTTTTAATCAGAAACGTACATTTTCCTGTTATTTTAACCACAAAGTTGAATTTTAAATCAATCTTATAAACTTTCTACCAAATAGTTGAATTTTCAACTAAACAAGATCTATTTTTAAACCGAAATTGAATAGTTAAGCGTTCATTAGAAAAATGAATTTTCAAATAAAAAAACAAGACGAATTTTCTATAGAAAAGTCGAATTTTTATGTTAAAATGACGAATTTTCTACAAAACATTCGAATTTCCAGCAAAAAAGTTCATTTTCACCCAAAAAAAAAAGAATTTTCAATCAAATACTTGAATTTTCAACCAAGAGGATTAATTTTCTATCAAAAACTTGAGTTTTTAACAAGATACGTGAATTTTCATCCAAATAGTAATTGAATTTTCAACTAAAAGATATAAATTTTAACAGAAAATGGAAAAGATAAATTTTCAGTTAAAAAGATTGAATTTACAACCTAAAAAGATGAATGAACAATAATATGAATCTTTAACAAAATAATAATAATTTTCAACCAAAGTTTCATTTTTATACACAAAATCGCCTTTCTGTCCAAAAGACGAACTTTTAATAAAATTCATGAACTTTCAACCAAAACGATTCATTTTCTACCAAAAAAGTCGAATTTTGACAAACTACATACATTTTTCACTAAATAGTGAAATTTGCAATCAAAAGGAATAATTTTCTATAAAAAACTCAAGTTTTTAACAAAAGACGTAAAATTTAAACAAAACACGATACATTTTCTACCAAAAATCGATTAGTTAAATTTTAAGTCCAAGAAAATTAATATTTAACCAAGAAAAAAACGAATTAACAAGAAAATAAGTAAATGTTCAACCAAACAAATTATGTTTATTTTAAGAAAATCTTCAACTAAAGAGATAAAGTTTTAAGAAAGTAAGTTCAACTTTTGACCAAATTGTTGAATTTTTGACCCGAAAGTAAAATTCAGCCACAAAATCGATTCTTGGCCGGCCAAACGATATTTTACCGATTCCATCGACCACGTGCCACCAACATTCTGTCAAACTGAATTGTGTTCAAGTAGTTTACATCAGGTTATATTAGACTTCACATCGGTGTAAATAAATTAGTATTTATATTTTTTCACTATTATTTGAAAAGATTCCAAGAGATTTCAGAGGATTACAAATATTTCAAAGAAGGTTTTTAATAAGATATTATAATGAGTTTTTAAGAATATCAAAGGATTTTATAGAAGTAAAAAAATTGCAAGAGATTTTAACTATTTTTATCAGATTGTATGCAATTTTAAAGGAATTCAAGGGATTTTATGATATTTTAATGACATTTCAAAGAATTTATTTAGGAGAAATAAGGGATTTCAAAGGATTTTGAAGATTTTCAAATATTTCAAGGTATTTCCAGATATTCAAAAGAATTTGAAAGATTTTAGAATATTTGAAAAGATTCTAATGAATTTGAATAGATTTGATGAAATTCTAAAGGATTTTAAGTATTTCAGAACATTATTTGAAATCATTTTTTTTAATTAAATGATTCCTAATAATTTTCAAAAGCTTTTAAAAAAATCCAAGAGATTTATAATGATTTCAAAGGAATGCAAAGAATGTTTCAAGAAATTCAAAACATTTCAAGGAATACTATCAGATTTCATGTAATTTCACGGGATATGAAAGGATTTTATAATATTTTAATTAAATGACAAAGAATTTATTTACAAGAATTGAGAGATTTTAAGCATATTAAAAATTTGAAGCGATTTTCGAATATTTCAAGGTATTTCCAAAGATTCCAGGAAGTTTCAAACGATTTTAAATATTTTATGGGATTTTAAAAGATTCGAAAGAATTTTCAAGAGCTTTAAAAAATGTCAAATGATTTCAAAAGATTCCAAGAAAGATTCAAGAGATTTTTAAGTTTATCGGGCTTTGCATTTTTCATACTGTTTTAAATTTCTCGGTACTATTTCTTGTTACGATATCATCTGCAATTTTTTAATAACCCCTGGCAGTCAAAAAATATTTTAAATACGACGCTTATTAATTAAAATTACAAAATGTTTCAATGTACATAAAGGTAGCAATACTTGTGCATTATAAGTAACACAATGATAATAAAAATAATAGCCTTCGTAGCTCAGTGTGTTAAGCGTTCGGACTTCACCTTAGAGGTCCGGGGTTCGATCCCTGTCCCGGTACTCTTGTACCACTTGATTGCACTACAGAAATGTGTCCGTGATTGATGATATATACCGGCGAATTCACGTGTTGACTATTAAAAAAAAATCCAATTCTTACCAAAAATGCCTATGACAAAAATTGGGCTATCTGATGCCTGCGAGAAAAATGAGCTTCCTCATATTTAGTAAATAATAATGGCTATAATGTTCCTAATTTAAACAAAAAATTACTTACAGATCTATATAACCTTCTTGGACACAAGTCAGTTTCACATAATCAGAGATCACAGTCCCTATGAGATAAAATATAGGGACCAAAGGGTACTTTTTTCGCGCTAAATTAGTAAAAAATCAGTTCAGGGGAATTCAAAAGAATTTGATGAAATACCTAAGAATTCAAGGTGAGGTTAAAAGACTTTAGGATCAATTAAACACAAACTTTTGAAAATGAAAAAAAAAACATTGAATTAAATAGAATTGAGTCAGTTTTGAAGACTTCAAGTGAATTAAAAAAATTCTAAAGGATTCTAAAGAATTAAAACAAAAATCAGGAAAAAATTAATAAGAATTCAGGGTGAATTCCAAAAAATAATTTCAAATATCTTCAAATCTTTGAAACCTGATTAATTTCTAAAAAAAAAGTTACTGATGACTACAAAACAACATAAAAGAATTCAAATGAATTGAAAATAACTTGAAAAAATTCAATTGGTTTCAGTAAAATTTGGGTAAATTTAGAAAATTTAAGAAAAATGAAAAAATCTAATGAAATTCAAAACAATCAAGTGAATTCAAAACAATGCAAAAATATGAAAAACTTGATTGAATTGAATGAGTTTAAAATGAGTTTCGAAAAATTAAAGAGAATTAAAAAGAGTTTGATAAAATGCCTTAAAATTTAGGGTAAGTTTTAAAGACTTCAAGATGAATTAAACAAAAACTGTTTAAAAATCCATTAAATTTAGTAGATTTGAGTGTTTTTAGAAGAATTCAAAAGAATTTATTTATAAATTACAAGTTTTTTCAAATGAATTGCAAAGACTATTTGAAAATCTCTTCAAATCTTTGAAACTCTACGAAATTCCTCACTTTTTATGAATAAATTCTTTGAAATCCATTAAAAGATTAAAATCAATTTAAATGATTAAAACCCTTGGAAATTCCTTTAAAATTGTTCAAATGTCTTGAAAATGCCTTGGAATATTTTTAAAATACCCTAAAATAATTCAAATCCTTTGAAATCTTATTAAATTGTTGAAATCAGTTCCAAACTTTTTAGTAAACTTTAAAAATAATCCAAAATATTAGGAATATTTTGAAATTTATGGAATTTGAAAAAATATTTCAAATACTTTTATCATTTTATAAATTGTAGATCATCGGAATCAATTATATGAAAAATGTTAAACAATCAAAAAAATCTATTAAATTAAGTAGAACTGAGTAAATTTAGAAGAACTGCAGTGAATTCATAAAATTCATAAAATTCAAGTAGCCAAATAATTTAAGATAAATTAATAAGAATTCAGGGTGAATTCCACATTTTTTCAAATCTTCAAAACTCTATGAAATGCCTCACTTCTCGTTAATATATTCTTTGAAATCTACTAAAATATTATAAAAATCCTGGAAAATGTATTAAAATACACTGAGAGCTTCAAAATCCCTTAAAATCATGGAAATCCTCGGAAATCTTAAAAAATCCTATGAAATGTTTTCAAAATATCTTAAAATCTTATAACTCTTGTGAAATCGTTCCATACCTTCCAAAATTCTAGAAAATAATGTATCCCAAAATGTTTAAAACACTTTGAAATACCTCCAATTTAATGAAATTATTTAATAATTCCTTGAAATCATTAAAAATTCCCTACAATACTTCAAAATAAATGCTCTTGAAATGCCTTAGAAATTTAAAAAAAGCTCTAAAATTTTTAAAATCTCTTCAAATTATTGAAATCTAGAAAAAATTTCTCGGAATCTTTCAAATTAATCTGAAATCCTTCAAAATAATTCAAGATAATTCAGAAATGGGTATAATCCTTATTTGAATAGCAATTAACCCTTGAGTTAGTTTATTGAAAGAAAAGTGAATTATGTGATCTTTTCATTTAAAAAGTGACTGAAAAGTGATTTAGAAAAAAAAGTAACTCAGAGGGACTGGGTAGCATCCTGATTATTTTTTAAACTTGCTTCTAACATAAATTCCCTGATTTTTCTTTTTAATGCCTGACTGGCATTATGGGCTATGAATAGGATACAATAGGGATCAAATCTTGAAAATTGGGGATTTAGGGACCGTTCTTTGAGACCTGCAGAATTATTGTTGGTGGAACCCGGTGGATTTAACTGACAGAATATCGTTTGGCCATATAGTCGATTGACTTTTATTAAATCTTTGAACGATTTAGACGCCATGTCCTAGATTAAACTCCTGACAAACCCGATATTTTATAAATAATAATTTTTAATCCGTTTCTTTGTTTGGTACTAGATATAAAAATTCAAAATAGAATGTAACACGTATGAATTTTCAACAGTATTTTAAAACTACAATGGAGAAAAAATAACGAACAAGACTACAATCGATGCAACTGTGGAAAATTAAAACTTTAGCTCAGTGCATTTAAAATGAAATCAATCAATAACGAAAAAGCTACGGTACATCGTATACGTGTGCAAAGTACTACTGATTTTACCTGGTGATACGGCGTCGGTCGAGAAAACTGGGAGACCCGTGGCGACGAGGTATCGAGGGAGATCGTGATCTGCTGGATCCAGAACTACTTGAGCTGGAGCGAGAAGATCGACTCGAGCTGCTCGAAGATCGCGATGAACTTGAAAAACTCCTGCGACTTCTTCTTGTACTGAAAAATAATTTTCCATTTTACTTTCTTCCTTTTTTGTCGTTTCCCAAAATTTTCGGATCAGCTAACAATTTTCAAGTTCACTAATTACGGCAAAAAACACCCCAGCGTATTTAATCATGTATTGTTTAACCCCTATTGAATATTTTGTCACAATAACATTATCCGATATAGTTTAAGATATATTTTATAAGGTAGAGTTGATTTTATAGCCATTTATTGATTTGAAGTTTGTTAAAAAACTTATTGAAATAGAAAGCGAAAAATGTGGGTTATACATAAAAATTCATAACTCACGCTATTTTAATTATTTTAACCTGAAAATTTATGACTATACTTTTGAAATAGTGTACATTCATAATAAAAATATTGCTACATGGGTACTTTCAAAAAAGATATTTATTTGCACCCCACGATTTTTTTACCTCCACTTTCAGCAGCTGCTGCTGAAACTAATGGTTTTTGAGGTTCTTTGAGTGAGAGATTTCATACATTTAGGGCACTACCGATTAATTAAATCATTAAATAATAATAAAAAGAAAATTAATAATTCCTGGTACTTGCCTTAGAAGCCCATCAATTTGAATAATAATTCAAATAGCTTAAATATTAATAATAATATGTATTATTAATTCAAACTAATTCTAAATACTAATTCAAACATTTTCAGTGCATATGTACGTAAAATTAATGTTGGTAGTTTATTAAATTAAATTCAAAACATTTTAAAATGCTAACTTTTCAAGTAAAAATATTGCCTTTTCAACAAGATAAATGAATTTTTAACCGAATAATGGAATTTTCAACTAAAAAGATTAATTTCCTACCAAAAATACGATTTTTCAACAAAAAAGATGAATTCTTAACAAAACACTTGAATTTTGAATTACAAAAGATAAGTTTTCAACTAAAAATGGAATAGTGGTTACATTTTTACTAACAAAAAAATTAATTTTCCACCAAACAAAGAGATAAATTTGCAACAAAGTAGTTTTATTTTCAACCAAAAATATGGATATTCAACTAAAATTATAAATCTTGAACTGGAATAACTGATTTTCAGACCAAAAAGATTAACTTCTACTAAAAAGACCAATTTTTAATCAAATACAGGAATTCTCACATAAAAGCGATCAATTTTTAAACAAAAACAGAAGTTAAATTTTTATTTAAAAATATTAATTTTTAGATAAAAAAGAAAAAAATTTTCAGCCAATAAAATTAATTTGTAACTGAAATGATAATTTTCAATTCATAAAATGAATTTTTAAAACAATTAAAACCCACTTTCAAAAAAGTGTAGTTTAATTTTCAACCAAATATAATGATTTTTGTTTAAGAATACCAATTCCAGTTGAAACACGCTAACATAACTTTAAGTTGTTAAAAAACTGTGAATATTATTCTTAATCTAATCATTTATTTTTAAAAATACCAATTTTTGACAAAAACCATTAAAGCAACCCAAAATTATTAAAAGAATCTAAATTTTGTTTAAATTATAATGATTTTTCTTTGAAAATACCAATTTTCGATGTAGAAGAAAAAAAAACTACAGTTAATAGAAATTTCCATTTCCGACCAAAATTACTAATAAAATTCGAAATTGTTTAAAACCAAAAATTGAATAGCTGAATTATTTGTTAAAAAAAAATTTTTAAACTAATTTTCAAACAAATATTTAAGTTTTCAAACAAAGTGATGAAAAAAAAAATTTTACCAAAAAATATGAATTTTCAACTAAAAGATAATTCCAAAAATTGAATAGGTAAATTTATAGTTAAAAAAATTTAATTTTAAAACAAGAGATGCATTTTTTTACTAAAATGACGGAATATTCAACTAGAATAGCCGTTCCTTTACCATATGAAAAATAATAATCAAAAAAAGAAACATTTTCAACAAAATAGTTCAAGTTTCAACTGGAATAGTTCGATTTTCAGTAAGAAATTAATTTTCATAAAAAAACAGTTTTTATTAAAATAGCTCATTTTTCAACCAAAGAAATTAATTTTCAATTAAACTAATGAATCTTCAACCAAAAAATTAAATTTTGACAAAAGATTTTATCTTGAAACCAAGTAATTCAATTCTTATTCCAAAGTGCATGAATTTTGATCGCAAAATATTGTAGTCAATATTTTGACCAAAAAAGGATTTTAGAGATGATGCGATTTGTATCAAACTCATTTTCTGGATTTTTTCTGAGACAAAAATGTCAAATATCAAAATTATTTGATTCAGTATTTGAAATACGTGACTTAAAACCCATCTTAAAACTGAATTTCGTAACAATCACATCATTTTTTAAAATCCTGATCGCCATTTTGGATCCGACACTTTGAATTATGAATTTTTAAAACGTATTTGTAATAAATTACTCCCAAAGTCCTCAGAAAATGAGTTAGATATAAAGTGGTTAATTAAAAAAAAAAATTTGTTCGCCGCATGGGATTCACCATGTTGAATTTTTGAATCTAAATCCCACTGTAGAATAGTCCAAGTTTTATAGAAGAATTTCCAATTTTGGTTATATTCAGGCCTCACAGTTCTAATGAGATAAAATATAGGGAACAAAGGTAACTTTTTTCACGTTCATAGGGTACTTTTTTCTCGCTCAAAGCGTAAAAAAATTACGGATAAATTCATAAGACTTCAAAACCATTCAAGGTAAATTCAAAAGAATTCAAATGAATTGAAAAAACCGTTTAATAAAAAAACCACATTGATTTCCGTAAATTTTGAATGCATTTTAGAGAAAATTAAGATAAACGATTCAAATGAAATTAAATACATAAAAATTTAAGTTGAATTAAAAAAAATTCAAATGAATTGCAAACAATTTAAAAATATGAAAAAACTGCAATGAATTCAGTAACTTTGGAATGAGATTAGGAAAGTTCAAAGGAATTCAAAAGAATTTGATAAAATGACTAAGAATTTAAGGTAAAGTTAAGTGAATTTAAGATCAATTAAATAAAAACTGTTGAAAAATTTTTAAAATATATTGAATGAAGTCGAATTTCATGAAATTCCTAAAATTTTAATGTGAGTTTTAAAGACTAAGATGAAATTAAACAAAAAACTTCTTTAAAATTCATTGAGTTGAGTGAAGTTAGAAAAATTCAGAAGAATTTAGGATAAATTAAAAAAATTCACTTCGAATTTCAAATGAAATTGCAAAACATATTTTAAGACTCTTCTAATCTTTTAAGCCCTACGAAATCCCTCACTTTTTGTGAATAATCTGAAATCCATTAAAATATTAAAATCCCTTAAAATTATTAAAACCCTTCGAAATCCCTTGAAATTGTTTAAGTCTCTTGGAAAGTCCTTGGGATCTTTTAAAATACCCTAAAATATTTCAAAGTTTTTCAAAGTCCTTCAAACTATTGAAATGAATAAAAGAAATCCATTGAAAATTTATGTGTAATCTTTTAAAATAACCTAAGATATTTAAAATACTTTAAAATCTTGAAAATTCCAAGGAATTTGAAAAAATACATTAAAATATTTCAAATCCTTTCATCAATTTATTAATTGATCGTGAAGATCAGTTAAATAACAACTTTTAAAAATTCAAAAAATCAATTGAATGAAGTAGAATTTAATAAATTTAGAAGAATTCAAGTAAATTACTTTTTAAAAAGAATTCCAAAGAATTAAAAGAATTCAGGATAAATTAATAATAATTCAGGGTGTATTCCAAAAAATTCAAATCTTTTCAAATCTTAGAACCGCTACGAAATACATCAGCTCTCCTGAATAAATTCTTTAAAATCCACTAAAATACGTAGTTCATTCTCAATGTTTCTGGAATGAATAAGAAAAAATCATTTTTTTAACGCAATCGGTATTATAAATTTTCAAAATAGTGTCCACTAACTCGTGTACAATTGTGCATCCTTTGATTGTCATTTAAAGGCTTTTTATTTTATTTAAAAAAAAATGCGTTTTACCGTCTCTACAATATCATTACAGAAACTTTCAGAGTGGCCCATGTATTATTTTTAGCCCGTGAAATTTGATGAAATCTGGCAACATTTCCTGAAATTCTGGGGAAATTTACTAAAATACCTTGAGAGCTTTAAAATCCCTTAAAATCATTGATATCATTGGAAATCTGATAAAACCCTGTAAAATCTTTTAAAATATATTAAAAAATTATAGGTCATGTAACATCGTTCCGCATTGAAATCCCTTCAAATTAATGAAATTAATTTAAAATACTTTGAAATCTTTTTAAATTCTCTAAAATATTTCAAATTAAAAGCTCTTGAAAATGCCTTAGAAGTTTTAAAAATACTCTAAAATCTTTGAAATCTATTAAAAATGTTTCGGAATCTTTGAAAATACCCGGAAATTGGTTTGTTTGCAATGTTAATATTAAATATTTAATATATTTAATATATTGAACATATAATAAACAACTAGCATATATCACACGTATTTAACATATCCATTTAATATATATGGTAACAATGCGCTGTAGCTGTGTTTCCGTAAATGCCAATGAAATGAAAAAAGTTGGGTGCGAATACGCACCAGTGTGCGGTTTTCCGGTTAAAAGTTACATTATGGGTATTTTAGGAACCTCAACTGAATATAGGGTAAAAATGGGGGATATAGAGACCGGTCTGGCGAGGCAATATATATTAAGGTCTGAATCATTACCTGACGGAAGATCGAGAACTCATAGACGCCGACCTCGAGCGACTCCTCGACTTCTTCGAAGGTGATCGACTCCTCGACTTCTTCGATGGTGAACGACTCCTTGACTTTTTCGACAAAGATCTGCTCCTACTCCTAGATTTCGCAGGTGACCTCGACGGTAAATTCTTCGATCTCGATAGCGATCGAGACTTCGATCGAGAAGACGATCTTGACTTCCGCTTCGTAGACTTCGGCGATTCCTTCGACCTCGAATGAGATCTCGACCTAGAATTTCTATCCTTCGATCTTGATCTCGTTCTTTTGTCCCTCGAACCAGATCTCGATCGATTCTTCGGCGATCTCGAGTTTCTCTTCTCTTTCGACAGAGACCTCGTATAAGACCTAGATGGAGATCTCGAATAACTTTTATTTCGCGGCGAGTGCTTCCTCGATCCCGGCGAACTCTTCTTCGAATTGCACGGCGAAAAGACTCTCTGCATAATTTTATTTGCTACTAGAATTGGAGGCGGTGATTCGGTCAATGATCGAATTTTCGACGGCGACTTCGAGTAAGTACCAACCAAATGTTTCTTTGCCCACAGCGGCGAATTGTGATTTGAAGCACTCGAAGATCGCGATCTGTCCGCTCGAAGTTCGCCCACTACTTTATTAAAATCATTGGGCGGCAAAGGCGGCGGAGATTCGCTTGGAGATCTGATTTTAATAATTGCTTCGTTTCTCGTTAAAGGCAATGCGGGCGAAGGTGACCGGCTTGAAAATGGAGTTTGCACTTTAGGAAGTTGCACCGGTAATTTCTCGGGCATCATTGCCGGCAGGACCTGGACAGTTTTCAGAGGATCATCCTTCGGGAGCGCAATGTCCAAAATATCATTCTCTATTTCAATTTTAACTTTCACAGGACTAATGGCCTTTTTACCAAGAGATTCTCTTGCCTTCGCGGCCAGGCCGGACTGAAGACGCTTCAAAGTATTAATTTCGCGTAATCTCTCCTCGTCTTCAGGCTTCGGATCATCATCGATGATTTCGCCTTCGTCTTCGCTTGAAGATCGCAGACTCACTCTAGGAGCAATCTGTATCTTTTGGCTTTTAGATTTCGATCGAGATCTTTGTTTCTTCTCGGGCAGAAGAGGCGGTTTCTTTGACTTCTTCTTTTCGTCCTGAAGAATATCCATATAGCGCTCGGGGTTCTTTCTGACTGGAGAGTAACTCAGGGTGGATCTTCGAGATCTGCTGCGAGACCTACGACGGTCTCGCGATCTGTCGCGTCTGCTCTTATTTCTGAATGGAGACCTGGACCTTCTACGAGAATTCGACCTTCTACGAGAATTCGACCTTCTACGAGAATTCGATCTTCTGCGAGAATTTGATCTTCTGCGAGAATTCGATCTTCTGCGAGAATTCGATCTTCTACGAGAATTCGATCTTCTACGAGAATTCGATCTTCTACGGGAATTCGATCTTCTGCGGACGACTGATATTTTCCGAGAGTTCGACCTTCGACGGGAGCCTGATCTTCTTCGGGAAGCTGACCTTCTCCGGGAACCGGACCTCCGACGAGAGTCTGATTTTCTTCGAGATCCCGACCTCTTTCTCGATCCTGACCTTTTTCGAGACCCTGATCTTCTTCTGGAATCAGACCTTCTTCGAGAATTCGATCGTCTTCTGGAAGCGGACCTTCTTCTTGATCCGGATCTCCTGCGAGAAACGGACCTGGATCTGCGACGTCTAGGGGGAGAAGGTCTTCGCCTGGAACCATAGCGATCAATCCTTGAATGGCTTCGGCTTCGAGAATGAGAATATCTGTTGTGTCGTCTAGGTGATCGGGAACCTCTTCTTCTTCTGGGAGAAGGAGAGAGTCTTCTGGGTCTCGAAAACCTCCTTGGAGATCTCCCTCGATCGTTGCGGCTTCTCGAAAGCGACCTTTCGCGTCTTGGACTTTTCTGGGCTTTTTCAACAACTGGAGATCGTTCTTTTCTCTCGTTTGCAATTTTCTTCAGAGGAGATTCCTTCTTTCTGGGCGGCGGAGTGTCATTGCGATGTTTATCTTTATCTTGCTTCTTTGGTGATTTGTTTAAACGCTGAGGCTTTTCGAGATCATCGGACTTCTCAGGATCTTTTTCGTGCTTCGATGACTTTTTCGGTCTCTCTGGTGAACTAAAATTTAAAAATTTTAATTTTAATTAACTAGATTGATTGGATTTAGTTTTTATCAGGACGGCCGTAAAACTTAATTTCCAAAGTTCCCTGACTTTTCCCTGATTAATTTTTCAATTTCTTAGAGCTGCCACAGCCTAATTTGCTTGGAAAAAGTGAAAAACTTTTCTTTCAAAATAAACTCAAATATTTAAAATCCTGTCAACTCCCTTCAAATCATTGAAATTAATTGACAATTCCTTAGCATCTTTTTTAAATACAGGGTGAGTTTCAAAATAATAAAAATTGCAACATTTGCTTCAAAATCTCTTCAAATCTTTGATTTCCATTCAAATATTCAAAAATCGAATCCCTTAAAAGCACTCAAATCTTTTAAAATTGTTTAATCTCTTAAAAATGGTTTGGAATCTTTTAAAATACCCTAAAATGTTCCAAATCGTTTTAAGTCCTTTCAAATTATTAAAATCAATTAAAAATTCTTTGGAATCTTTGCAAATTCCCTAAAATATTTTGAATCCTTTAAAATCCCTTGAAAGTTTTTGACGTTCTTGAAAATTCTTTAGAATTATTTTTAAAAACCCCAGAGATATTTCAAATCCTTCGAAATTTTCTGAAATCCCTTGAAACGTTTTAAAGCTCTTGAAAATTTCTTGAAGCCTTTTAAATGCCCTTAAATCATTAAAATCCTTTAGTATCACTTCAAATTATTGAAATCTATATAAAATACATTAAGATATTTCAAATAATTAAAAATCTGTTGAAATACCTTGAAATAAAATTATTTTTTAAATCCTGAATTCTCTAAACTTTTAAAATCTATTTAGTAATACCGTGAAATAATTAAAAACGCTACAAAATCCCTCAAATTTTGTAAATAAATTCTTTGAAATTTATTAAAATATAAAGGAATACCGTGAAATTAGATGACATTTGATCACATTTCCTGAAATCCTGGAAAATTAATTAAAATGCCTTAAGAGCTTTTAAAATCCCTCCAAATCATTGAAATCGTCGGAAATTTTATAAAATCCATCGGAATCTTTTAAGATATCCCAAAACTCTATATATCCTATAAAATTCTTTCATATCTACCGAAATTCTAAGAAATTGGTAAAACCCCCATGAAAAATTGGTTTCAATCCCTTAAAATACCTTGGAAATTAATTTCAAATCATTTGAAATCCTTTAAAATTATTGAAACCAATTAAAACTTAATTGGAATCTTTTCAAATCCCCTGAAATATTTTGAATCCCTTCAAGGAAAGAAATTTCATGAGATTTCACGTCACTACTCCTTGATTTTATTATGCTTTGGCACGAGAATTAAGATTTCGGAACCCTTGCTCTTAAAGCATAGATCTCGAAGTTTTAGGCATTAGGCTACGTCCCTTTGTTCTCAGGTCTCGAATTCTATGCTTTTAGATCACAGAGTCCGAGACTTTAAAACACTTAAAAATTGTAGCTCTAAAATTACGCGCTTCCGTGAATTAATCTCTTGAAATTTTTCTCCGTGTTAAAATTTTCAAAGCTCTTGAAAATGCTTTGAAATCTTTTAAAATACCCTAAACTATTTCAAATAATTGCAATCAATTAAAAATTCTTTGTAATATTTTCAAATTCCCTGAAACTTAGACAGTTTTTATAATAATTTTATACAGAACTTATAATGTTTAAAATCCATAAAAATCTTTTGAAATGTTTTTTTCCCTGACCAGCGAAAATTCTCTTACCTTTCCCCGATTAAAATAGTTGAAAATGCCTTAAAATTTTGTTTAATCGATTAAAATGCCTTGAAATCTTTTAAAATACCCTGAAAATTTTCAAACTATTGAAAACAATTAAAAATTCTTTGCAATCTTTTTTAAAAATTCCCTAAAATATTTGAACTACTTGAAACCTTTAAAAGCTCTTAAAAATGCTTTGAAATCTTTTAAAACACCATAAAATGTTTCAAAATATTGTGATCAATAAAAAATTCTTTGAAATGTTGTAAAATTACAAACAATATTTTCAATCCCTTGAAACTTTTTAATACTGTTAAAAATGCTTTGGAATCTTTTAAAATACCCTAGAATATTTCAACAAATGAAATCAATAAAAACTCTTTGGAATTCTTTCAAATTCCCGGAAGTATTTTAAATTTCTCTTAACTTTTTAAAGCTCTTGCTTCGAAATCTTTTTAAATTCCCTGAAATAATTCCAATCCTTTGAAATCCTATTAAATTACTGAATTAAATTGAAAATTCCTTAAAATCTTTTAACAGAGCCTACAATATTAAAAATCCTTGAAAATCACTTGAAATTTTTTTCCCTAACCAAGAAAAATTCCCTTACTTTTCCCTGATTGAAATTTTTTGAAAATACCTCGAAATTTGTTTAATCTCTTAAAAATTCCTTGGGGGTTTTTTTAAAATACCCTAAAATATTTCAAAATATTGAAATCGATAGAAAAATCTTTGTAATGATTTCCAATTCCCTAAAATATTTTGAATCCCTTGAAACTTTTTAAAGCTTTTGTAAATGATTTTACCCACCCTGGTTTTAAATTGAAAGCTTCACTGATAAATAATTAAATTCTCAAAGTCTCCAATTTAATATAATCCATTGTAAGAATTTGCAATCGAAAATAGATATCACCTGTCAGAGGAACTTTCAGAAGACTGGCGTTTCCTTTTGGTAGCAGCCTTCTTTTTCTAAAAGGAAAATAGATTAATATAAACCTTTATGAAATAAGTTGCTCGTTATCGATAAACACCGATTGTCATGCATATTCACCAAACGATACAGTTTTTATATCTCAATTTTAAACAGAGTCTGCTCATTCAATGATAGTAAATCACTCGAAATCAAATTAAAAAATTGAACTAAAAAGTAATTAAAACTAAACAAGTACGTAAAAATACGATTAGAAAATAGAATTCCGAGAGATGTGAACTTCGTTCGAATGAACTTCGGATCAGTCATCAAATCTAAAAACTCCTGAGACAAACGAAGAACACAGTCCCGCGTTTCTTAATCAAATAAGCAGTCTCTTTTTGCCGGAGTCTTTTTTTTTTGCGATACTGGTGCTTGACACAAAACAAGTGAAATTGTATACAACAGTCGCAAACTCGAATGAGAATAAGTTACAAATTATTATTACATTGAGTAGCGGCATATCGGGTACTCACTCAGGGAATATATCCTGTCAAATGGCGCTGATAATTACAAACAATACTGAGATTTACATTTTGAAATTATGATCGTTAACTTGAAATCAGATTAGTTTTTGTTACAGAAAGAAGCAATGATTCATGCGTACCCAGAGAGAAGTGGCAACAGAAATTTTTTGTAATTCAATGTCGATAGGCAATCATGGATAAATCAACTTAAACTAATTATAACTTTCGCATGCTTCCGATTCTCGTGCCAAGGTATTAACATTTTTTTTTTACTTTCGAGAAAAAAATCTCCTCACTCCTTACCTCGTGTTTGTCCTTTGATTCAGTTTTTGACTTCTTCTTCTTCTTGCGTTTCTTTTTCTTAGATTCTGGCTCCGAAGAACTGTTTTGGATTTTTTTTGTTTGTTAGACACTTAACCGAGTATTCAATTCTTATATATTTAATAGGGTGCCTGTTTTAAGTTTTATTTCAAAATAAAAATGTATTCGTTTTAAAATGAGAATTTCTTAGCAAAATTTGTTTTCTAGAACAAAAACAGTTGTGTCTCAAGATCAAATCTTCACTTATTGAAACCTAAAAATTTTTTTAAAGAATTTAATTTTTTGCATAAAATCGAAATTATTGTTTATAAATGGAAATTTTCCGAGAATTATGATATTTTTTAGTAACGTAACTTGTTTTAAGAACAAATTTTGTTTTTTATTTTCGATTCTTAAAAATATTCTTAAATACTTTGTTATAAAATAAATATTCTAATTTTCGAATATATTTAAAAACAAAATTTAAACATTTTTACATTATCCTATTACATATAAACAATTTGTATTAAAAGTTTTGAAGCCGAATAATCTCTTTTGAGTAAACAGCACAATTGAAACAATTTTTCAGAAATACCGTGAAATATTTCATGATAAAATGTGTGCCTTTTAAAATATGAGGGTTGCTACAAAATCCCAACTTCAAAATTCCTTGACTTTGCCCTACTGTTTCCAGTTTTTCTTTTAGGTTTAAAAACGACATTATACCCTGGAGATCAATAATGTAAAAGCAAAAAACAATTTGCTTCTTAATTTATTTTAGACTCGAAAAGACGAATTTTGAACAACAAATGGAAGAAATAAATTTTGAATTAAGACCATTTTCAACAAAATAGTTAAATCTTCAACCAAAACAGACTAATTTTCAAACCAAAAAGTGGATTGAAAAAAAAGAGTTACATTTTGAATCAAGAAAGATGTTTCCGTCAATCAAGAAAAATTTCACCAAAACTCTTGAATTTTCTAGCCAAAAAGATTAATGACCTGCAAAAGAGTTCAGTTTTCAATCCGAAAATATAAATTCTCAATGAAAAAGTCGATTTTTAAAGCCTAAATTATGAATTTTCTAACAAAATGAATTCATTTTTTAATAAAAAAGATAAATTGTCAAGCAAAAATGGAATAGTTACATTTTCAGATAAAAAATTAATTATCCACTAAAAAAAACAAATTTTCAACAAAATACATCTATTTGTAACTAAAAAAATAAAATTTCAACTAAAAACAGAATAGCTAACTTTTTAGTTAGAAACATAAATTTTTCAAACAAAGAAATAAATTTTAAAAAAATAGAATAGTTAAAATTTCAGTAAAAACAACTATTTTTCCACTAAATTAAATTAAATTTCAGCGAATTAGTACAATTTCAACCACAAAAATAAATTTTTAACGAAGAACCATAAATTTCTATAAAAATTATCAATTTTCAAAATAAAATGAAATAGTTAAATTTGTAAATACAAAAAATTTTAATACAAAAAAATTCTAACAAAAAGATCAATTAAAAAAATATTAATATTCAATAATAAAATCAATAATTAAAAAAAAAAAACAATTTAAAAAAAAGATTAATTTTCGACAAAACAGATTAGTTTTTAACAAAATAATTAAATTTTCATTTTAAAAAATTAATATTTAAAAAGGTAGATTCACTTTCAACTAAATATTTAGTACTTGAATTTCCAACCGAAATAGCCGAATTCTCAACGAAAAGTGTAATAGTTGATATTTAAACCAAAAAAGATTTTAATTTTAAACCAAAAACAGATAAATTGGAAAAAATTTCGAACAAAATAGCTAAATACTCAGCTAAAAAATTGCATAGAAAAATAGAAGTTGAATTCTCATTTGGAAGCATGCATTTACAACCAAGAAATACAAATTTTCAACAAAATAATATTTAATTTTCAACCAAAAAAGGCATTTTTAACCAAAAACAGAATAGTAAAATTTTCAGTAAAAAAAGTTCACCAAATAAAATAAATTTTTAACTGAGATTAAATTTCGATGAAAAAAGACAAATTTTGCACAAAAGATGAAATAGTTAAATTTTTAGTCAAATAAATTAAATTTTAAGCAAAATTATGAATCTGCAACCAAAAAAAGGACGAATTTTTAACGAAAAAGATTAACAAAATTTGTTACTTCAATTTTTTCATTCATAGATCTCCATGTAGTCTGAAAAGACGTTAAGAATTTCTGTTATTCTTTTATGATAATACAGATTCATAAAGAAAAACATAAAATTTCTAAAAAAAGATAAATTTTTGACAAAAAATGTAATCGTTATCTTTTTCAGTTAAAAAATTGATGTCCAATAAGAAAATAATGTTCGACCAAAAAATAGTAATTTTTGCAAGACATTAGGTTGGAAACAAATATTTGAATATAAGACATTCTCAACCCAATAGTTTACTTTCAACCTGATAGTAAAATTGTCAACAAAAAAATGATTTTTTAACGAAATATTTCCAATTTCAGCTAAATTGTTGAATTTAAAACAAAAGAATATTAATTTTTAACGAAAAATGTAATAGTTAATACTTCAACCAAAAAAGTTCAATTTTCAACAAAATAGTTGTATCGTCAACCAAAAGATTCATTTTCAACCAAACATTAGTGATTTTTAAACAAAAAAAGATGTAATTTCTACCAAAATAGATGAATTTTCACCCCAAAAAGCTGATTTTGGAACAGAAAAATTGAATTTTCAATAAAATAAACTTCAACATCAGTTTATCGAAAATTTCCTGATTTGTCCTGACCAGTTTAAAATTCCCCGACTTCTTCCGATATTCGGGAATTTCCAGACCTATAGCAACCCTGAATATTGAATGTAACAGTAAACGCATTCGTCTCGCGAAATTCAATTAAAATACTGGAAAAACGTACCTGCTGTCGTCGCTCTCCTCACTCGACTCACTCTCGGAAGAACTAGTCTCAGCCTTCTTGTGCTTCTTTTCCTTCTTCTTTTTCTTCGACTTTTCCTTCTTTTTACTGGGCTTTGGCGATTCAGACCTATGGAAAGTCACGAAAATTATTCAATCTGTTATGGACGAAAATTGTTTCGACATTGCAATTATTTAGTTTCTTTCTTTTGTATAAACTTGCAATGGACGTCTTCCTGATGTTAACAAGTGCGAACCTTGTGCTGACAATATAAAAGCTATTTGTACTGAATCATTGTGTAAAAAAACAAACTTTTTCTAGTAAAAACTTCACTTTATGACATTATACATTGTATGAACTTTAAATAAAAAATGGAATTCGATAACTGGATGAATTTTACATTCAATGAATGAAAAATTATATAAATGTTATATTACACAAAACTCGAAATTGAATGATCTGGATTCTAAAAAGCAAGAAGTGGGCCTTTTTCATCTTCAAAATGATGTTCCTATTAATAATTTAAAATTGCGTGAGTCTGACACACAATTAAAAGCAAGAAATGATTCGTTCAAGTTGCATTAATTATAACCTTCGAGAAAAGCCCCAGAAAAAATTACGTCGTAACCAAATTTTCATAGTTTTTTCCCCTAAGGTTCTTCAACAAGATGCACAAACCGTTTCTT
>NC_046664.1:32323506-32361633 GCF_010883055.1 Belonocnema kinseyi | reverse complement strand
TACAAATTTCACAGATATTCTCACTTATATAATAAATCTTAGTGTGCTCGTGATACAATAGTCACTGCAATTTTACAAGATGACTTCGCAATCAATTGCAACACTGGGCTACAGCTAAGAAATCAACTACAAAACAGCGTTTTTGAAAGATCTGGTTTGACCTTTTTGTTAAGCATAAACCTCAATTCCCAGAATTTTGCAAACCACATCTTCCAAAGGTTATAAAAGACAAGTATGTAAAATATGAGGAGTATTGATATAATATGGGATTAGTATTACCTTGATAACCATCGATAGGGACGGACTTGTCAGAAAAAAAATAGAGAGATGACATTAACAACAAGCTTTATCGATAAACAACAACAAAGATAAAAAATTCATGTCTGCAACAAATTGCTCTTTACTCATAAACACGTGGGCGTTACTCGAGTAAACGTTTGCTTTCCTTAAAAACAAGTATTATTGTGCATTTTAAAATCAATTTTTTTGGTTTTAGAACTAAACAGTTTATTCCTGCGTGTTTAAAAACAATTAAGAATCCAACTAGTTAGCAAACATTTACTTAAACGTTTCATAGCCACTGACGAGTCCCTGATTGTATCAAAGATAAAAAGGCCTAATGCTTGACGAGAAATTACACTTTTAATCGATTTTCAATAGAAAATCTAGATTTTGCACGGATTTCGAAGTCCAGGAATATTTTCTTCGCGTATTATTTATCGTTTGAAACCTCAAAATGTGGATCGAGAATTGAAAAATACATCTTAAGGGGCAATATATTCTAAACGTATTCCTTACTCGGCAAATTAAAAAAAATCAAATTACCAAAAAAGACTTTTCTTTGCAATAATAAAATATCATTTTTAGATCTCTCCTCAGTACTTTAAACATTTAGAATACTACCTGTTTATCTAAAAAAAGAGTGTCTACCCGACAGATGCTTTTAAATTCTTGACCAATATTTCATTTTCCCGCTCCTAGGTATTTTTGTACTTTTGTACTTCGTTTGTGATTTTCATCTTGTAATTCAGAATTGTCATTCTTTTGGAAAATTCCCTATTCTATGTAAGATTTACAGTCTTTTTTTAAAGAAAATTCCATGTTCAAAATAAATATCATAAAATTCCGTGGGATTCGATGAAATTGGATATTTCCTGAAATAATGAGAAAAATGTGTTAAAATATCTTGAACTTTGAAAATCCCTTAAAATCATTGAAATCCTCGGAAATCTTCCAAAATCCCCTGAAAAGAAATTAAAAATGTTGAGAAATTCTTTACAACCGCATAGCAAATATGTTTATCTCTTAAAATGCCATAAAATATTTCAAATCCTTTGAAATCCCATTTAATTACTGAAATAATGTTTAAATTCCTTATAATATTTTAACATATCCTAAAGTATGTAAAATCCTTTAATATCTTTTTAATTTATTGAAATTTTGTAAAGATCTTGAAAATTTCTATGAATTTTAAAAATAAACTAAAATATGTTTAAATATATTTTTTTAAATTCTTTGAATTTGTTTTAAAAATAACCTAAATTATTTCAAAACCTTTAACATCAATTTAAATTCCTTGAAATTTTGTAAAACTTCTGAAAATTATCAGATTTTTTTTAAATGCACTAAAATATTTTAAATCCTTTGGAATCTCTTGAAACGTTTAAAGTATACACCTTTAAAATTCCTTTAATTAAAAAAAAATGCTTCAAATTATTTCAAATCTTTTGAAACCCCTTAAAATGTTGCGAAGCTCATGAAAATTCTTAAGAATTTTTAAAAATGTCCTTAAACATTTTAAATCCTTTGAAATCCCTCGAAATGATTAAAATCAATTAAAAATTCTTTGAAATCTTTTTAAATTCCATAAAATATTTCAAAATTGTTGAAACCCCATTAAATAATTTTTAATTTCCTTGAAATATTTTAACACACCATAAAGTATATGAAATCCTTTAATATCTTTGTAAATGCATTGCAATTTTGCAAAACTCCTAGGAATTTAAACAAAATCCATGAAATATTTAATTCCTTTGAAATCTTTTGAAATCCCTTCAATCTTTTAAAATCTCTTAGAAATTCGTTGAAAAATGCCTGGTTTTTTTGTAATAACCCACAATTTGTTAAAACCTTTGGATTCACTTCAAATTGTTAACATCTATTAAAAATGTCCAAAGATATTTCAAATCCTTTAAAACCTTAAAAAAATATACAATTTTCAATTTAACTTTTTTGAAATTTCTTCAAATAACCTATAAAAATATTTAAAATCCTTTAAAGTCCTTTGAAACACCTTGACAATTATTAAAATACCCTTAAATCATTTAAATCTCTTTAAAGTATTAAAATAAATTGAAAATGCCTAGGAATCTTTGAAAATACCCTAAAATATTTTAAATCCTTTAAAATCCCTTCAAAGTAAAGACATTTCAAATTTTTTGAAATCTTATTAAATTACTGATAAAATACCACGAAGTATTTCAAACCCTTTGAAATCTTTTGAAATCCCTCGAAATTTTTTTCAAATTACCTTCAAATCTTTCACATTTTTTCGAATCTCTTCAAATACCCTAAAATATTTGTAATGCATTAAAATATTTTAAAATACTCTACAATTTTCTGAAATATCCTAAAATTCTTCAAACTCTTTGAATCCCTTCAAATTATTTTAATCATCTGAAAAATCCTTGGACTCTTTTAAAATATCTTTGAAATCCTACGAAATCCATTAATTCTTATGAATAAATTCTTGGAAATTCATTAAAATATTATAAAATCCCGTAAAATGAAATGGAATTTTAAAATCCTGAAAAAATGTATTAAAATACCTTAAGACTTTTAAAATCCCTGAACATTAAAGAAGTCCTCGAAATTGTTAGAAAATTCCTTGGATTCCTTAAAGATACCTTGAAACATTATAGATTTTTTATATGGCAAATATCTTTAAAATGCTGTGAAATCTTTTAAAATAACAAGGGTGGCCGTTTTAATCGAAGAAAAAAATGCTCAGTGATTTCACGGTTTTTTCCCGGTTGGCAAACATTTTTTACGGTCAATGAAATTTAAAAAATTCAACTCTATTCTAGACATTTTTCCATTTAAAGGAATAAACAATAAACAACAAATTAAATTTACACGTATGGAATGGAAGGTAATAACACTTTTCAGTTGAAAACTTTGAAATGAAATGTAGATAAACTGCAACATTTAGAACTTTTATAAATTATAGAGTTCAAATATTCAGATTAAATCCCCCCCCCCTTCCCCAAAACTACGTTAACATTTTCAATACTCTAAATTAAAAAATCAAGCAATGAACTTTTAAAATGTTTAAAATAATATTTTTTTAAGCAATTTGAAGCTAAACACATTAAAAAATAAAAAATCATTTTTTTTAACTTAACAGTTTTTAAATTAGAAGTAAGTTACTTTTATCTGAAATAGTTTAAGCATCCTTCAAAAACATAAAAATTTTATTTCAAAATATTCAGAAATCTAGAAGAGGTTATATATTTTTCCAAATTTAAAATCATTTTTGAATTTTTTTTCGAAATGTTTAAATACATTTTTAAATGAATTGCATTTTTCCTATAGCTTTTAGAAAATCCTGCAAATTAAAAAAAATCCTTAAAATTTGAAATTATAAATAACAATAGGAAACACTTCTTATTTGTAGAAAAAATTAGAGTAATTTTAAGAGATACTTAGAAGTTTTGAAAATATCAAAATTAAACTCAGAACATGAAACGGTTTCAAATAATTTACAAGAAGTTTGTGACCCGAAAAAATTGGGCTATTTGTAACGAAATTTTGGTGCAAGTACCCACAGCCGGATTAAAAAAAATTCAGATTTTTGCAAATTTTTGGTAAAAAAGAATTTAAGATTCCTGGGAAAATTGAAAATGATTTTTCATTTTCAAAAATTATTGTAACAGAAAATTTTTAAATATTTTAAGAGATTTCTAAAATAATCAAAACAGAACCTGGGTAATTTTAAGATTTTTTTTAAATTTGCAGTATTTTCCAAAAGTTGTAGGAAAAATTCGGTTAATTTTTAAATGTATTTGGAAATTCTAAACAAAAATGTTAACACACTTCTTTTCAATTACTTGAAGACATTTCAAGTTTTTAATTAATTTTGAATATTTTCAAAACTACGAAATATCTCTTGAAGAGACTCAATTTTGTTTACAAATAATAAGTGTTAAATTGATATTTGTACATCAATATTGAGCAATTTCACTTACAAATTAAAGATTTTTAAACAGAACGATTCAAATTGCAACGTTAAAAGTTGAAAAGCTCTTTGAAATTCTATAGTTTCAAAGCTTCCTATGCAAAACAATTAAGTTTCAAAGTGCTTACTTTTACATATATTTCTATTCAATTTACTCGTCTTAAATGAACATTGAAATTTGTAATGGCTAAGAAAACTAATAAAAATAATATATTAATTTATTTATTCAATTTAACATAAAAAAATAATATAAAGGAAGACCTAAGCCTTTGAATTAAAAATATTTTCTTGATGAATCATTAAAATTGTTATTTAAAAATAAAATTATCGAAATAAATGATATTATATTAATCTCAAATCGTATTAAGACTTTCGAATTTAAATAGTTACAATCTGTAAATTCTCCAATTTTGAACGGATTTAGATTAGTGTTGTCAAATCAATTATTGTTCAGTTTTTTATACTTTAATTATTTACAAAACTGTTTTAATCAAACTTGGGAAAATTTGTCTTCTTAAAATTCCTAGTCATTTCCCGGTCCAGCGGCCACCTTGAATACCATAAAAATATTTCAAATCCCTTGAAACTTTTTTGCTCTTAAAAATTTCTTAGAATACTCTAAAATCTTTGAAATCCTTTTAGATTATTGAGATCTATTAAAAACGTCCTAAAAGTGCTTTTTACAGAAATTCCCTTACTTTTGCCATTCTTTATTCAAAATCGCTAACTACCCTGCTCTTCCTGACCAGCACTTTTAATATTCATATAAGTAAAATCGAATGGAAAATTCCGGTCACTAAATCAAATTTCCGGGTTTTCGATTAGGTAGACACCCTGAAAAAGATCCGTTTCTCACCCACGGAAAAATGTGGTAATTTCAAAGTCAAAATCGAGATACCAAAATCTGGGTTTAGGGAACTTTGAAATCCGTGCCTACTCTGTTATTGCATCCAGCCCTATATTGTTATGTTTAAATCGATCTAAAAGAGTCAAAATCGTTGTTTAAAACTGAGGAAATTAGACGCGACACCACACTTACCTACTAGGCCTACTCAGTAGGCACTCAGTCCTCCTCAGTTCTGTTTGAAACAGAGAAAGGTGTTTGGGACATGAAATAGTAGGTGAATTATGAGACTTATTGAGTCAGTAACCGTCGAAAGAAATCAATTGTGAGCGTAGGAATATGATCGAATGTAGAATCGTGGGAGCAATCAGGAAAATGTAGGAAATCTACGAGGATCTAGTCTCAAAGCCTCGAGTCTTCTGATCCACTGCTGCCTATTCGATTCCTCTTTCATTTCTAATTAGATTTTCGTTTGTTTAGATGTTATTTTATCGGTTAGAAATAGAACCAATTTTAGGCGGAGAAAATTAGACAAGAGGAGCTTCAGCAACTCGAGGCTTCATCGACTAAGATGAATCATAAAGTGTACCTTTCTTTTTTGTTCTTCTTCTTCTTCTTTTTTGAAGTGCTACCTGACCGTTTTCGCTTTTCCTTTTTTTCGGCAGCTCCAGTCGATTCGGGAACAGGACTGGGTGTTCGAATCAGCTTGTAGACTTTACTGGCGGCCGCCTTGGCTTCTGCTTCTCGAGCATGACGTTCCGGATCTAAACTGCTTCCTTCGATAAAATATTCTGAAATTCCGAAAGCCTCACGCATCTTTGCGTTCTTTTCTTGCTGAGCCTCAGCAATTTGGTGGGTCTCTTTCACACTATTCAACAAATAAATAAATTAATTAATTAATATTAATCAATTGTAAAATTGTTTAGAATTTTTAAAAAGAGAATCAGGGTGGCGATTCGGCGGACGATTTCAAATTCCTAGTCATTTCCCGGACAAGTTTTTCAAATTTGCGGGTCAACTAAAAGTAACATATTCATATTTGTCGCAAAACGCAAACATTTTTTTAAAATGATGACATTCATTATAAACATCCTTTAATCCGACAGAGCAAAAATTGCCATATAAATAAATTTTCAAATAAAATTATGAGTCAATGAAGTCACTTCATCTGATAATGTGTTATTTTGGTCATGCGGTCTCATAAAAAATAACAGTCGATTCAGTTGTCAATGAATCATGCTTTATTTGTCAATTTCTTTAAAAAACCAACGTACGTTTCGACCTTGTTGCAGGCCTAAGTTCAAAAATTTTAACAGATGTAAAAAACTGGCCTAGAATCACGAAGTAACATAAGGAGACCCCACTCCCGGAAAACTTGGACACGTGAATTCGGATGTAGTTAGTTTGCATCGCTCGTAGCGTCTATTGCGGTGAAATGTGAAACCGAGAACATTCTCAAAATTCTCTGATTTTTCCTTGACTAATTTTTCATTTCAAATCTTTAATATTCCAATACCAGCATTTTAATCTTGTGATATTTTTAATAAAGCATATTTTATAAACGGAATAAAACAGTATTTCATATAACAAATTGCAAATTTTTAAATTTATTTCAAACAAAAAAGTGTCTTTTCTACCATAAAAGATAACTTTTTAACAAAATACTGGAATATTCAACAAAATAATTGAATTTTTAACATAATACTCAAATATTTAACCCAAAAAGACAAATTCCCAACAGAAAAGTGTCATAGATACAAAAAGAATGTTAAAACCCAAAAAAAAAACAAATTTCTAACAAATAAAGATTTTCAGTCAAAAAACAAATGACAGTTTAATATAAATTATTGAACCTTCAAGCCAAAAGACAAATTTTCTTTACAAAAACTGAGTTTTCAAACAAAAAATATGACTTTTCAGCAAACAATTAATTTCCTATGAAACTGATGTATTTTTACCCAACAAAAATAAAATGTTCTGTTAAAAAATTAATTTTAAACCAAAAAATAGTATTTTTCACTAAACAATTAAATTTCCCACCAGACATTAGTCTTCAAAATAATCAAACTTTCAACCAGAGATGTATTTTCAACTTGAAACATAAATCTTGAAAAAAAGTGATTTATTAACAAAGTGATTTCAGTCGAGATTTCACGATTAAAATATGAATTTTTAAACAGGAAATAATTCTCGACGAAAAAAATTGAATTTTCAGTTCAAAAAGACGAATATTTAGCCCAAGCAGGATGATTTTTTAACAAAATTTTTGAACTCTACCAAATATTTGCATTTTTATTTTAAAAAAGATGAAATTTCTCTTAAAGCAGAAGAATGTTTAATTACAAAAAAAAAGTTGACTTTTCATCCAAACAAGATTTCAGTTGACTCTACAAGAACAAAAAGGGCATTTTTTTAAACAAAAAAATATGTTTTTACACAAAAAATAGAATTCTCAATCCAAAAAGACAATTTTTTCAACCAAAACGGATAAATTTTAAATAAAATAGTTGAATTCTCTACCAAACAGTTGCATTTTTATCCAAAAAAGATGAAATTTTTCTTTAAACACATGTATTTTTAATTAAATAAAAAGAACAATGAATATTAAAAAGCTAGTTGAATTTTTATTCAAAAAATATTTCAGTTCTTTTTTCAAAACCCAAATATTATATTTAAACAGTCGAATTTTAAACAAAAAATTATGACTTTTTAACAAACTTAATGAATTTTCAACCAAACAGTTGCATTTTTATCCAAAAAGATGTAATTTCTACTAAAGCAGGTGAATTATAAATCAAAAAGACAAGTTTTCAAAAATAGAGTTGAATTTTCAACCGAAAAGTTGCATTTTTATTAAAGAAAGATTAAATTTCTCCGAAAACAGATGAATTGAAATTTTTTGTTTAATAGTTAAATTTTCATCCAAAGAATATTCCAGTTCATTTTTTAACACCAAAATAAGAATTGCAAACAATTTATAAACAAAATTGATGTCTTTTAAAGAAAATTATGAAATTTTCAATCTACTAATAAAATTTATAACTAAAAGGATAATCCTCAGAAGAAAGTTGTTGCAAATTTTTAATATTCTAATCTGAAAACATTTCATTTTTAACGCTTTTTTTTAACTTTAAACGCTTTGAATTAGAAATGATACAATTTCAACCACTGTCTAATAAAATTGTCCATTTAAAAAAAATTGGAATCTTAAATTTTTCAATTTGGAACGCTTTTAATTAGAAATAATAGTTTTAATTCCTTTGAATTATAATGATCGAATTTTAGAAATTATATTTGGAAAATATTTTCTTTTTAACGTTTTGAACTTGTCCAATTTTCGGAATTTTCTTATAATCTTAAATAATTGAAATTCGTGAATCTTATATTTTAAAAAAATTGTCTTATTGTGTAAGCTTTAAATTAGAAATTATACAATTTCCAAAATTTTCTAAAAGGATTGTCTATTTTTTTAAAATTAAATTTGAAAGTGTACAATTTGTAACTTTTATAATTAGAAATAATACCATTTGTAAAACTTGTATTTGAACGCTTTTCAGCAAGAGGCGCTACGAGCGATGCCAACTAACTAAATCCGAACCTATCCGTCCAAATTTTCCAAAGGCAGTATGGCATTGGGGTCTCCTTATTCTACTTCGTGTCTAGAATTTAACAAAATATATATGATGAAGAAAGTTGTACCACGAATTTTTTTAATTTACCTATAGTGAAAATTTCTCGTAGAAAATAAAATTCATTTAAATGCCTTGGATAACTTAATTAACATTACTACAGGTTAAACATTTTTAATTTATTTTATGTATTACCTTTAAAAAGGTCTGCAACAAGGTGGAAACGTATGTTGATTTTTCAAGAAATTGGCAAATAAAGCAGGATTCACTGACAACTGAATCCACTATTATTTTTTATTGGACAACATGACCAAAATAACACATTCTCAGGTGAATTGACTTAATTAATAATAATAACGTTCGAAGAAATTTCAGTGTGGATTATATTCCAATCACTGAATATTATATATAATAAAATCATGAATCTTCAACTGGAAAAATCGAATTTTAAACCAAACAGATGCATTTCTAAAAAATAAGATTAATTTTCAAACGAAAATAATAATTTGCTACCAAAAAATACAACTTTTCACCAAAATACACGAGTTTTAACGAAATAGTTGCATTTTGAACTAGAAAAAAAATCAATTTTCAATAGAAAATGAATTAGTTACATTATTAATAAGAAAAAACTTTTATCTTAACTGATGGATTTTTAACTAAAATGATGAATCCTCAACTGAAATAGTTGAATTAAAAAAAAAGCTTTTAACTCAAATAATTAATCTTCAACTGAAGTAGTTAAACTTAAAAAAAGTTTTACTGTAAAAGATAAATTGTCAACCAAAATTTGAATAATTAAATTTTAAGTTATGAAAACCAATGTTCGACCAAAAAAGAAGAATTTTCAATTAAAAAACATCATGTTTCAACCAAAAATTGAATAATTAAATTTGCACTCAAAGAAATTAATTTTTAAATAGAATTATGTAATATTTGAGTGAAATGGTCTTTTCAAAAAAGAAACAAAATTTCGGTAAACAAAATGCTTTTCCTCCGAAGAAAAAATAAGTTTTTAAAATAAAAAAATAAAATTATTTTTCAATAACAGAGATGGGATTTTAATTCAAATGACGAATCGTCAATAAAAAATTAATTTTCAAGAAAAGGGAACAATCTTTTGTGAGTTAAGTTTTGAACTAGAAAAGGTCAAATTTCAACTCAAAGTTAAAAAATCAATTTTCTACTGGAATAGTTAGATTTCTAGTTCAAAAATTTATTTTCAGCAATCTAATTACATTTGTAAAAAGAGATCAATTTCCCATTAAAATGATGAATCTTCTAGCAAAAAAATTAATTTTTAACAAAAGAGTTTAGCTTCTAAATCAAGAATTGGCTTTATCAAGAAAAAAGATAAATTCCCAACAAAAAATGTAAAAAAAAATATTATAATTCAGAAATATTTCTTCTTCGAAATACTACTTCTACTCTAGAAACTAATTGAAGTGCTTTCTTTTTCTAAAATTTGAAAAAAGGAACGTTTAAATTATAGCGAATTTTCACTTAGAAGAGGGATTTTTTAAACTTTTTTTCAAATCCCAGTTTTAATTCTTTTAATAGATTCCCGTTCCATATCAGAAATTCCCTGTTCCAAGTGAAATTATATTTCTTTATCGAAACTCCCTGTTCTGAAATAAAAACTATATTTATTTTCACTCATATGCCCTGCAACTGTAGATAAAGTAGAAGTCACTTTTCTAAATTGACCAAAATTATTAAAATAATGAAAAATTGAATTTTGCTACGATCAGAAGTAAATTCCCGGTTTTTTAAATGCGATTCTCGGCCATTTCCGGGTTCCCCTGTGAAGTCGCCGCCCTGAGAATTCGAAATTAGAACTTTGATCAAACTCTGGATTTTGAAAATGATTAAGAACTCATAAAAAATTGCAAATCAATGTTAATTTGGAGTCCTCAAATCCTGGTAAATTTAAAAACTTTAATAATTTAGAACTAAATCATTTCAAATTAAAAGTGGTCTTCATTATCTTCAGAAAAAGCGTCAAAAAACATTTCCAAAACTGAAATTTGTTTTTAAGGTACTTGCATTTTAATTAAAAATGAAACAATATGAGAGTGAAGCATTCAAAATTATAAGTCAATAACTAAGATTTAAAATTAATTAATTTGATTCTTTAATATTGTTTCCATTCCGAAAAAGATTTCAAAACATTAAACTTGTCAATTTTTGGCTTTTCGACTCAAACAATACTATAAATTAAGAGACTTACCAAATGAAATTTTCACAATCAAGTCTTAACAATTGAACAATTTAAATTAAAATTCATTTTTCTAGTTGCTTTTCTTTAAGTATTTATATTTAATTGTAGATCACTGAAAAAATATTATTTTATATTGTTCATTAAAGAACGTAAAGTGATTTATAAAAAGCATCATTATTGATTCTAAAAATTATTTTCTATAATACAGTGTCAATTTATTTTTACTTCAAAAAATTAAAAAAATTGAAGATAAAAAAAAGATTCACAATTAGTTGCAATAACAAACATTTATTGAACACCATCATCGTGAATATCTCTATAAGTTAGACCCTATAAATTGAAGGTTATTAGGAACTGTGATCGAAAAATAACAACTCTTGAATGTATTTCATGTAAATTAGGGGACTTTTAGGAAAATAGGGGACTGCCTGTAAACTCTCCGGCATGAGAGAACACAACCTTAATTAAAAAATATATATTTATATCTCCCTAGATTATTGTGGGTTAGAATGAAAGTAGGAATCAGATCATGCTGAAAGAATCATTATTCTAAGTGATATGAATTAATTTTATGGTCGTTGAAATTTAAAAATGCGAAATCTTTTAAAATTGAAAATTTTGCCATTTAGATTAATTAACTCTTTCAAATTTTAAGCTTTTACCATTGTAACTTAAAAAACTTCTAATTTAGAAATGTCGTATTTAAAATCTCAGTAATTTGCACCTATTATATGGAAACATTTAACACTTCCCTAATTAATTTTTTTTAATTGAATGTCATTAATCTGCAAGATTATAAATTTTAAACTTACATACATTGAAACGTTTAAAGATTTCTGGTTAAAAAAATATAAATACACGCTATTATTTGCAAAGTTCTAAATTAAAACTAATCCTCCCTTTCAACACACATTAATAAAAATGAGAAACTTAAAACATGTCCTTTTTCCAATTCCGTAAAAACTTCAAAATAAAATTCTCCCTTTCTCTGAATATTAAAAATGCAACCCCTCTCCCTCCCAACACTTTATAAAAATGTTTAAAGAGAAATTTGACTTTTGCCATTCAGAGAAAAAATCAAATCTTCATCCCTTCTAATAAAAATCTAAAAAATAAAAAATGATTCTTCCAATTCATAAAATATCGAAAGCCAAAATTTCATCCTTTCCAACTCGATAAAAATCTTAAATATGTAGAATGATAAATAATACATTTTTCAGTCCTTGAAAATATTTAAAGGTGTAAAAATAGTTCATTTGTTCGTAAAGTCCATGAATTTCAATAATATTTCAAACAAAAATGAGAAATCAGAAGATTTTACACGAGAATGGGAAAATATATTCTTTTCAGTAAAATGAAAATATTGCCTTTTCAACAAGACAGATGCATTTTTAACCAAATACTTGAATTTCCAACCAAAAAGATGATTTTTTTAAATCAAAAATTCAGTAAAATATAAAGCTACTTTCACAAATAAAGAAACATTGGGGATCGTCCATATATTTCGTAAGACATTTTTCTTTTGTTTATATCGCTGTGTCCTTTTCAACTTGATAAAAATATTATTTTCGTCTTTATTCAAACAACAGAAAAACGTCTTACGTAATATATGGACAATCCCTTGTTACTGAATCTTATATTACAATTAAGAAAAAAATGTATCCCTCTCTCGCAAAAATTCCCTGACTTTAAACAAAATTCCTTGACATTTCCAGGTTTTTCTAGGTATATACAAATTTCATGACAATTCCAGGTTTGTCATGTTTTTTTAGGTAAGTAAACACCCTGATAAATTCAAAATAATTTCCCGGTTTCAACGAAAAAAGGTAAATTTTCAACTAAAAATTGAACAGTTAAAATTTTTGTTGAAAACATTAATTCTCAAGTAAAGAGATGAATTTTCATCTAAACTTGTAGAATATTCAATTGCACTTAGATTTTCAGTAACAAGATTAATAAAAAAAAGGAATTTTCAACGAGATAGTTAAGTTTTCAACCATAGAGATGAATTTTCAAATAAAATTATGAATCATCGACCAAAAAAGATCAAATCTCAAGATGAAATTTCAACCAAAAAGATTAATTATCAACAAAATACATGAATTCTCAACCAAATAGTTGAATTTTGAACTAAAAAGAAAATTTTTTAATCAAAACTAGAATAGATAAATTTTCAATTAAAAAAATTAATTTGTTACCAAAGAAGTAGATTTTTAAAAATAATACATACATTCTTAATAAAATAGTTGAATCTTCAAGCAACAAAAATTAGTTTTTAACAATATAGTTTTATTTTGAACTAAAAAAGAACATGGAAAAATACATTTTTAACCAAAAATAGAATAGTTACATTTTTAGTGATAAAGAATTAATTTTAAACTGAAATGATCAATTTTTAACTAGAAGAGCTGATTTAAAAAAATATGCACATACATTTTTAACCAAATATATGAATTTCAAGCCAAATAGTTGAATTTGCAAATAAAAATATTAATTTTCGGTTAAGTAGTTGAAGTTTCAACAAGAAAGATTAATTTTCTACAAAAAAAAGTTTTTTTCAAAGAAATACATGAATTTTTTATAAAACAGTTGAATTTTGAACTGAAAAAGATCAATTTTCAAACAAACTAATGAATTTTTAACTAAAATAATGAATTTTTAACTGGAATAATTGAATTTTGAACCAACGTGATGAATTTTCAACTAAAATTAATAATCTTTATCTGGCAGAGTGAAATTAAAAAGAAAACACGAATTTTCAAACAAATGCATGAATTTTCAAGTAAAAAATATCAATTTTCGGATAAGTGGTTTAAGTTTTAATGAAAAAGTTTAATTTTCTACCAAAAAAGAAAAGATTTTTCAAATAAATACTTAATTTTCAACCAAATAGTTGAATTTTCAACTAAAAAAGAATGAATTTTCAACCAAATAGTTGAATTTTGCACTAAAAAAGATCAATTTTCAACTAAAAATGGAATGGTAAAAATTTAAGTTGAAAATATTCATTGTAAACCAAACTAATGACTCTTCAACTGCAATAATTGAATTTCAATATTTTTTTTAAATTAATGTTTTTCTGGAAAAATTAAATTTTCAACACTTAGATGAATTTTCAACCAAAAAGACTAATTTTCTTTCAAAAAAGATCATTTTTCAGAAACATTTATAAATTCTCATCCAAATAGTTGAATTTTAAACTAAAAAAGTTCAATTTTTAACTAAAAACGTAATAGTTAAATTTTCAGCTAGAAAAAAATTAATTTTCAAACAAGCTGATGAATTTTAAACTAAAATAATCAATTTTCAACTGAAATAGTATAATTTTTAACCAAATTGATGCATTTTCATCTAAAATCATTAATCTTCTACTGGAAGATTTAAATTTAAGAAAAAAACATGAATTTTCAACTAAAAGATATCAATTTTTGGGTAAATGGTTTAAGTTTTAACGAAAAAGTTTTATTTTCTATCAAAAAAGAACAGATTTTTGAAAGAAATACATGAATTTTCAACCAAACTGTTGAATTTTCAATTGAAAAATATCAATTTTCAACCAAAAATGGAATGGTAAAAATTTAAATTGAAAATATTCATTGTAAACCAAACTAATGACTCCTCAATTGAAATAATTAAATTTCAATTTAAAAAAAATGAATGTTCATCTAGAAAAGTTAAATTTTCATCCAAAAGGACTAATTTTCTTTCAAAAAAATACATAAATTCTCGATCAAATAGTTGAACTTTCTACTAAAAAAAAGACAATTTTGCAACAAAAAATACAATAGTTAAATTTCCGGTAAAAAAGTTAATTTCCAGCCGAAACAACGAATTTTTAAATAAAAAATTTAACTTTATAGTACAATTTAAAATAAAAACTAAACACGCTCTCGGAAAAATTTCCTGACTTCAAAGAAAATTCTCTGACATTTCCATATTTTCCAGGTGAGTAGACACACTGATAAATTCACTGTCATTTCTCGGTAAAAAAAACTTCCTTGTCCAGTGACCACTTTGTTTTTACAGATAATTTAAACTTTAAATTGAAACTCGAGTTAGAACAAGGGGGTCTTGACCTACCGGGACGAGATTTTCACAGTCATCCTGGAGAAATTGATGCAGTTCTGATCGTTCTAAGTGTCACTGAAACCTTTCCATGGGGGCAACGACCCCGAAGGGAATTCTGAATTCTCGAAGATGGATGGAGAAGAAATAGATGACCGGGCGGCACGAGACACACTTTAGTTTTAGTTTCACGTTACAGTTTACGTTTACACGACCAGGGAGGGTGGAGAAATGACATAACACTGGTCTCCCTGGCCTCCTCGAGTGGAAAACTGAACGTAGTAGTAGTTAAAGCCAGGCAGAGCCACCCCTGCCAGCACTATAGCTCGTGCGATGGATCAATACAATCCAGCTGTTCTCTTTTCTTTTCTGGCATCCCTTTTACCCTATTCTATACTGAATACAGAATACTGTACACTGTAAATTTTACAGTCGACACCCCCGTTTAAATGACCGAGCAGAAGCTGCCTGAACCGAGATTATAAATCACGCATGTGCAAAAATCACCCTTCTGAGTCATCACCTTTTTTGACAAGCCGAAATTGAATACTTTTTATCTCCATCACCCCTGGAGTTGGAAGAAATTTTATAGCGAATCTCCTTTTCAGAAATAGGACTCGAAGATTAGATAGGGTGTCTACTAGGATCTCATAAAATAACCCAATTTTCTTTTTGTATCACGCACCCTCTAAATTTGTTCCATTTATTTTATTTTTTTTTTCATCAGGGTTAGACGAAATTACAATCCCAAAATTCCCTAACTTTCCCTGACCAATTTTTCATTTTCCCTGACCGTTCCAATTTTTTCTTTTATATGTATAAAAAAAAACCTTACACCGAGGAGATTAATCATGTGTCATAGAGAATTTTATAAAGAAGCATCCACAAATGACGAAAAGACATACGTAAAATACATGAATTTTCAACGAAATAGTTGAGTTTTCAAACAAAAAGATCAATTTTGCACCTGAAATGGATAAATTAAATTTTCATTGGAAACAATTGATTTTCAAATAAGAAAAAGGAATTTTTAAACAAGAAAAAAAACTTAAACATTCTACCAAAATGAAAAATCTCCAACAAAAAATATATAATCAATAAAAAGTATTATAGTCTATTATATTACCACCTATAAATAATTTTATTTTAAATAAAAACCAGTCAAACTAAACAAAAAATACGAGTTTTTAACAAACTAGTTCACTATTTAACGAAAACAATAATTTTCAAACAAAAACGAAGCATTTTCGACAAAAGAGTTGAATTTGCAACCAAGAAAGACAACATTAAAAAAGAACAAATAAATTTTCGTCAACCTAGTTAAATTGTTTACTAAAGTGATAAATCTTGAATAAATAAATAAATTCTCAACAAAAAGTTTAATAGTTGATATTTTCACCAAAAATATTTTTATTTTCAATCAAAAACAGTTGAATTCAACCAAAAATACGTATTTTTTAATAATTTAGTTGAATTCTAAAATGAACCGGAATAATTTTTAAACCTAAATGAAGAACTTTCAACAAAAGAGTTGAATTTATAACAAATGATTTTTCAAAACTGAAAAACTTACATTCTTAAGCAAAAATTGAAGTTAAAATTTCAGTTAAATATTTAATTTTGAACTAAAAAACGAGTTTTCAAACAAATAACTACATTTTAAATCAAAGAGATGTATTTTGACTAAAATGATTAATCTTCATCTAAAAAAAGAGCAAATTTTAATCCAATTATGGAATCTTCAATCCAAAAGATGAATTTTCTACAAAAAAAAGAGCAATTTTCAACCAAATACATGAATTAAAAAAAAATATATAAACTTTGAATGAAAAATATAATATTTGTATTTTCGGTTAAAAAAGTTAATTTCAGTTTAAAAAAAAAAGCTAATTTTGAACCAAAGAAACTAATTTTTAACCAAGAAGATTTATTTCCTACCAAAAGAAGATTAATTTTAAACAAAATATAAGAATTTTCAACCAAATATTTTTATTTTGAAATGAATTTTCAATCTGATAGTTAACTGTTTAATAAATTATATGAATTTTCAACTAAAAATTATTAATTTTCAACACAAAATGAAATAGTCATAATGTCAGAAAAATCAATTTTCAATACAAAACAAACACACATTTCAACGAAACAGTTCCATTTTTAACCAAACAGATCAATTTTCTACCGAAACTTTAAATTTTCAATCTAATAGTTCTCTTTCCCAAAGGTAAATTATAATTCCTTACCGAAATTCCCTCTTCGAAGTCACAATTACATTTATTTACAAAAATTCCCTGTTACAACTCAGATTATATTTTTTTGTAACATTTCCTATTATACTTAAGACATAATATAGTAACTCGCTTTTTCTAAAATTTGAAAGAGAGAAGTTTCAAATTCTGGCACATTTTTATTTACATAAAGAAAATTATTGTTTTGGTAAATTCCCTTTTCCTAGATCAGAATAAAAATTATTTTTCAACATCTTCCTTTGCATGTCAAAAATTAGCAATTCAGGGGTAAATTATAATTGTTTACAAAATACCCTGTTCCAAAGTGAAAATTATATTTCTTTCTAGGCATTTTTTGTACTTAATTTATTTATCCCCGTCGAAAAAATTCGCTATAATAAGTCATAATTCAATTCAATTAAAAAATGTCCTGTTTCCAGCCACAATTATATTTATTTACATTTATTAAATTTATTCCAAGTTAACCTGAAATGAAAATTATAATTCTTTACGGAAATTCCCAGTTCGATTTAGAATTTCAATTTAAAAAAAAATTCCTGTCCCAACTCAGAATTACCATTCTTTTAGAAAATTCACTGTTCCAATTCCGAATTAAAGTAAACAAATATATGAAACCGCTTTCAATTAGCCAATTAGTACATTTGAGATAAAAAATCCCGGAAATTTATTTTAAAAATTAGGAGTATGAAATAAAATTGAATTGAATCTTATGACTGTAATTATAATAAAAGTCAGTACGGAGGATTGGGTGATTTGTTTCTGTCACGTAATTATATACGTCCGATTAAACAGAGGGTCGAAACCTTTCAAGTTCTAGAAGTATTGACCTGTTCTACTTTTTAGCATGGTTATGGCACATGTGGCAATGTTCGAAGTTAAAAATGAGCCCTTGTGTACAATTTTCTTGCACATAAACTTCAAAATTATATCGCTTTAATCGTTCAATTTTAAAAAATGTCTAAGATTAAAGATGCGTATTTATAATTCAATTCAATTAATATGAATGTTGCTTAACGAAAACAAAATATTTTAAAGAAATTCCACGCCATTTCCCAGTTAAAAAAATTATAATAAAACGTTGGTCATTCAAATCAAAATGCATTTTCGTTAATTTACATTAATTGCAAGGTTTGCTGGTTTTTGATTCCATCGAAAATTCTTAGCACATAGCTTAATAAAATTTCTACACTTTTGCCATCTAAAAAGTATATCATTTTTCTCCCCAGTTTAAAATGTAATAATTGCATTCAAATATATATACTTCCGTTTTTTTTTTCAACAAAATTAAGCGTTTTGAATTGATTTTTTGGATAATTTCTGCCCCCGTATAAGGCAGTGTCTAAACATTTTCTTGAAATATTAAAATGTATTTCGTTAGATAAATCTATCTTTTATCTAAGGCTTTGAAAATCGGCTTTGGTTATAAAATAGGTGAACAGAATGTACAGAATTCATCCCCTAAGTATCTAATACCTTGAGGTAAAACGAGAAGTTACAGTGACATATTTCTGTCTATGTAATCCAACTCCCTTCATTATTCACCCAAGCTGTCAACTATCGTTACAAAAATCGCAGATTATGATGTACAGTCACGTCTCGAATTTAATACCATATTCATAATATTCTGAATCTATGTCAGAATAAAAAATCATTTAATATCAAATTACAAATATTTACCTATATAGTACTTTCCTAACCAAAAATTTAACAATTATTAACTCATTAAAAATCAAATTAACGCAATCTGAAGTTAGTTTCTAAATTTCATCAAAATCTTCATCGACAAAGCCAAAATATTAAAATTCCATTTAAAAATAAAAGAATTTAACAATGCACATTTAATTCTATAACAAAAGAAGTTTAAACAAGGGGCCATCAATAAATTAAGCAACACATTTTTTCCAAATATTTGTAGCCATATCTTATTAAATAGAATTACCACCTGAGACACCTGAATAAGAAAATAATTGGAAATTATTGAAATTAATATGTGTAAAAGGCTGTATCATCTAGCAGAAGACTATTCATCAAAAACTTTATCCTTCGATTAGAAGAACATATCTCCAATTATTTAATATAGGTTATGCATTTTTCTAGATTTTTCGAGCTAAATGCGACTTAAAATAATCTGAACATATTGATAAACGCTGAAAAAATGTAATATAAAACGAGTTTCGGGGTGGCCGTTTTAATCGAAGAAAAAAATTCCCGGTCATTTCACGGTTTTTTCCCGGTTCGCAAACATTTTTCACGGTCAATGAAATTTAAAAAATCGAACTCTATTATAAACATTTTTCCATTTAAAATAATTAACAATGAAAAACATTTTTTAATAAAATGCAGATAAACTGCAGAATTTAGAACTTTTATAAATAATAGAGTTCAAAGACTCAGATTAAATTCCAAAAATATAAATCCACATTAGCATTTGCAATACTCTAAATTAAAGAATCAAGAAATGAACTTAAAAAATTTTCAAAATTATATTTTTTTAAGTAATTTTAAGCTAGACAAATTTAAAAATGAAAAATATATTTTTTTTTAACTTGCCAATTTTTTAAATTAGCAGTTAAATTATTTTCATCTTAAATTTGAATTTATAATCGACAATAGGAACACTTATCTGTAGAAAAAAATAGAGCAATTTTAAGAGATATTTAGAAGTTTAAAAAATGTCAAAATTAAATTTAGAACTTGAAATGATTTCAAATCATTTACATGAAGTTTGTGACCCGAAAAAATTGGGCTATTCGTACCGAAATTTTGGTGCAAATACCCACAGCCGAATTTAAAAAAATGCTGATTTTTGCAGATTTCAAACAAAAAATTTAGAAACTTTTTAAGAATTCTGAAAGGCTTAAAAAGAATAAAAACATTTTCTTAAGATTCCTGGGAAAATTGAAAATTATTTTTCATTTTAACAAATTATTGTAACAGAAAGTTTAAAAAGATTTTAAGAGTTTTTCAAAATGATAAAAACAGAACCTCGGAAATTTTAAGAATTTTTTTTAACTACAGGATTTTCCAAAAGTTGGAGGAAAAATTCGGTTAATTTTAAAATGTATTTAGAAATTCTCAACAAAAATGTTAACACTCTTCTTTTCAATTACTTAAAGGCATTTAAAGTTTTTAATTAATTTTCAATCTTTTCAAAACTACGAAATATCTCTTGAAATTACTCAAATTTTGTCTACAAATAATAAGTGTTCAATTTTTATTTGTACGTTAAAATTTAAGAATTTCACTTACAAATTAAACATTTTTTTAACAGACAATTCAAATTGTAACGTTAAAAATTTTTAACTTCTTAGAAATTCTAAAGATTCAAAGCTTTCTATGTAAAACAATTCAGTTTCAAATTGTTTACTTTTACATATATTTGTATTCAATTTACTCGTCTTAAATGAACAGTGAAATTTCTAATGGCTAAGAAAACTAATAAACTTATTTATTCAATTTAATATAAAAAATAATATAAAGGAAGACTTAAAACTTTGAATTAAACATATTTTATTGACGAATCATTAAAATTGTTATTTAAAAATAAAATTATCGGAATCAATGATATTATATTAATTTCAATTCGTATTAAGACTTTCGAATTCAAACAGTTACAATCTGGAAATTATCAAATTTTGAACGGATTTAGAATCGTTTTGTCAAACCAATTATTCTTCATTTTTTTATACTTTAATTATTTACAAAACTGTTCAAATCAAACTTGTGCAAATTTTTCTTCTTAAAATTCGTGAAATTTTCTGTCAAGAAATAAATTCACTATCATCTCCCGGTCTCAGAAAATTCACGCTCATTTTCCGTTTTCCCGGTCCAACGGCCACCCTGGAATTTATATTTTTAAAAACAGTTTAGAAGATTGTAAGTAGATCACCCACTTTATGTGTCTATTTGGTAAACAGTGCAAAGCCCGATAAACTCTGTTTCTATGAATATATTTTTTTAATACCCTAAAATCTTTTCAATTCTTAAAAATCTTTGAAAATACCTTGAAAATCACTTTAAAAGTTTAAAATCCTTTAATTCTTGTAAATAAATTCTTTGAAATTTCATTAAAATATAATAAATCCTTTGGAATCCCGTAATTTTTTTAATCACTTTAAACTCTTGAGATCCTTTTAAACGCCTTAAAATATTTCCAATTTTTTTAAATTTCTTGAAATATATCCAATTAATTTGAATCTTTTAAAATATCCTTAAATATTTCAAAATTGTTAAAAATCATTGGAAATACTTTGGTGCTTAGAAAGCCCTAAATTCTCGTGAAATCCTTTTTCTAAATTCCATTATAATAAGATAAAAATTAATTTAATCTCCTGAAACTTCCTTGGAATTCTTTAAAATATCCAGAAATATTTCCAATTATTTTAAACCCCTTGCAATTTTTTAAAGCTCTTGAAAATTCTTTAGAATCTTTTAAAATGTTCTAAAATCTTTAAAATACTTAGAAATTTCTTGAAATATATTGAAATAATCATTTAAAATATCCTAAAATCTTAGAAATTTGTTAAAACCTTTGAAAATGCCTTGATGCTTTGAAAGGCCTAAATTTTTCTGAATAAATTTTTTTACATTTTCAATTAAAATATATAAATCCTTGACCCTAGAATCTTAAAAATCTATTAAAATTTTTTGAAATATATTAAAATTACTTTGAATTTTTCAAAATTTTTTAAATCTTTGGAAATAAGTTAATGCTTTAAAAGCCCTAAATTTTTGTGAATAAATTCTTTGAAATTTCATTAAAATATTAAAATTCTTAAAAGTACACTAAAACATTTCCAATCCTTAGCAATCCCATCAAATTATTCGAAGCTGCTGAAAAATCCTTGGAATCTTTTTAAATACTCTAAAATCTTCAGAATTCTTTGAAATTTCTTGAAATCTATTACAATTTATTTAATTCTTTTTCAAAAATCGTTCATAATTTGTAAAATCTTTGGAAATAAATTCTTTGAAATTTCATTAAAATATTGAAGTTCTTTAAAATACTCTAAAATATTTTCAACCCTTTGAAATCCCTTGAAATTGTTTAAAGCTCTTGAAAAATACTTGAAATCTTTTAAAATTCTCTTTTTAAATACTCTAAAATCTTCAGAATTCTTTGAAATTTCTTGAAATCTATTAAAATTTATTTGATCCTTTTTAAAAATTCCTTCAAAATGCTTAAAATCTTTGGAAATACATTGATGCTTTGAAAGTCCTGAATGGTTGTAAATAAATTCTTGAAATTTCATTGAATTATTGAAATCCTTTAAAATACCCTAAAATACTTCCAATCCTTTGAAATCACTGTCAATTTTTTTAAGCTCTTGAAAAATCCTTGAAATATTTTTAAATACTCTAAAATCTTCAGAATTCTTTAAAATTGCTTGGAATATATCAAATTGATTTTAATTTTTTTAAATATCCTTAAATATTTCGAAATTGTTAAAAATCATTTGAAATACTTTGATGCTTTGAAAGCCCCATATTTTTCTGAAGATATTCTTTTACATTTTCAATGAAAATATATAAAAGTTTGACTTTTTAAAATCCTTTTCAATCTTTTGAAATTTGTTAAAAATCCTTGCAATTCTTTGAAGCTCTTGAAAATCCCTAAAGAATATTTTTAAATACCATTAAGTTTTTTCTTGAAATTTCTTCGAAACTTCTAAAAAGACCTAAAGTCTTTCAAATTTATTAACATCTTTGAAAATATATTGATGTTTCGAAAACCTTTAGTTTGAAATTTTTAATGAAAATGTTATAAAATCTCTTGAAATCCCATGAAGTTACATGAAATATGACGATATTCCTTAAAATATTTGAAGTCCTAAGCCTTCGAAAATTCTTTAAAAACGCGCATTTTTTTAACTCTTAAAATCATTAAAATCCTTGAAATATTTTTGAATGCCCTAGAAGCTTAAAACTTCATTGAAATCTTTGTAAATACCTCTTCAAATTTGAAAAATCCCTTTAAATCTTTCAAAATATATTAGCTAAGCTTACCCTGATAAACTTTAAAAATGTTGAACCACTTGTCGGGTAGCACTTATTTCTATTTCTATCAACCTATATAATCAACCTATTTTTTATGAATGATTATTTACCAAATGATGAAAAAATCAAAATACTAATCTAATTATACCAATATGAAGGATTATTACAATCTCTCATTGTAAAATTACTATACTTTAACCCCAAAAAAGGTGTTATTTAATTTATTTATGGCCCCCTAAAGGATGACAAAAACTTTTCGAAATTTATAATAATCACCTAACAACTGAACGTATGTTGGTTCTCCGGCCAGCTAGCAGATGGAGTTGAATCCTTTGACAACAACAACAATGTTGCTTGACTTGTGCTTTTTTTCCTGCATGCTTGGCCTGAATTTTGCGCTTTCGAGGACGCTTAAAGACTTTCTGTCTATCCAGGAAGAAATTACCTCGCCAGAGTCTTTCGAAAAAAGCTCGTCCATCCGCAGGACCTCGTCCTCTCGCTGTTCTCACACCAAGTGCTGTTGCCATCGTCATCGATAAAACAATTGTATAAACTATTAAGTCGAATAATTAATTCCTTAATAAATTCAAGACCAATTTCCATTCAGATCGAAAGGACAATTTGCCTGATTAAAAGGTTTGGATTTCAGTTAGTTAACTTATGCCAAGGAGCTTTTCAAATTGGTTCTGGTGCTATTTAATCCCCACTTCGAGGGAGGCTTTTCCTCCGTTGAGAGCAGTAGAAGGGGTTTAATAGTTTCCTTCCTACTTGCACCGGTTCGTCTTTTGTATCCTTGCTTCTGCTTTCATAAGCTTTGCAATCTTTCTAAAAGCTGAGTAAAATTGTTCCTATTTTTATATTCTCATTTTCTTGCTCTCCTGGTGCTCGATTCAAAATTATAACTTCATTTGCTTTAAATTCTTCAAAAATCTCTAATATCTGTTGTAAATTCTTCAAGTGGTCCTTAGAAATATCTTATAGTTTCGCACGTTGATAGAATATCAAATCAACTTTTCGACTTAGCTTAAGGAAGACATTAGACTTAGGCACATAATCCCAACAGTTTCTTAAATATTGGAAGAAACTTGATTCCTTATTAATTAAATTTCTTAATTAAGTTGCTTACTTTAGCTTCTTATTCTAGATATTGGAGACACATGAATTAGATACAAAATTTCCACTCGTTTGTTCCTCGTCGCAAATGAAAAAACCTTCGTCGATTCTTCTTTTAAGAAACAAACTTTTTGGCCCTTTTTTTAAACTAAATTTTCTCGATATTTCCAAATTCTATTCAGAGTTTCCGACAGATGGCGAATGAATGAATTACATATACGAGTGCGAAATAGATGCGTTATCCTAAGGCTTCAATTAAAAGTAACTATAGATATTTTTACACACTAATGGAAGACTTTAGTGATTTTGAGAAGGACTCTGGTTAAGAGTGCTACATGATCAAAAAACTGGACTAGTTTAAACTAGTCTCGTTACACCCGGAGACATTTCTGTCACAGGGGCGACGCGTGGCGTCGCGACGTCGGTCCATTCTTGCACTGAAGCGAATTCGTGATGCTGGGAAAGAGCAGCCCCACTTGCAATTTCTCCCTTTCTCGCACCTTTTAGAAACCGATTGGGTGTCCTTTTCCCCTCTCCCGAGTGGAGAAGCGCCGGCGCCAAAGGAAGTCAATATTCCCGATGTCATAACAGAAATGCCGCCTACAAAGTGTCCCGGACGAGACAAAAGTTGTGAGAAGATGAGCAAACATGATTGCTCTCGCGATCAGGGCGACAAAATGAGTTTCAGACATCCAAAGTTATGAGTCAAGACAGGGTGCCCGAAAAACTGTATTCTTCAAAATTCCCTTACTTTTCCCTGATCAAATATTTATTTTCCCTCACCATTAACATTCGAAGGACAGCATTTTAATCTTGCGTAACATTTTTAACATAGACTTTTTATAAATGGAATAAAACAATACAATTACAGATACAAATTTATTTATTTCAACCAAAAAAAAAAAATTACTTTTCTAACATGCTAGATGAATTTTCTACAAAAAAATTAATGACTTAACAAAATACTTTAATTTTTTACAAAATAGTTGCATTTTTAACCAAATACTTGCATTTTCTGCCTGAAGAGATACATTTTCAACCCAACAATCCAATTTGCAAAGAGATTAAACTTCAACCAAAAACAGTTGCACATTCAACCAAACAGTGCAATTTTTAACCTATAAACATTAATTTTGAACCAAACGGCCTAGTTTTTAATGAAAAAAGGATTAAGCTTCAAAAATAAACAGTTGCATTTTTAACAAAATAATTCAACTGTCCAACAAAAAATAAGAAAATTTTAGAAGATAGTTGGAGTATCAACATGAAAAGATGCATTTTTTACCCAATAGTTAAATTTTCATAACAAAAATTCATTTTCAAGCTAACAGTTGCAATCACAACCAAATCTTTGATCTTTCAATAAAAACAGACGAATTTTTAACAAAATAGTTCAACTTTTAACCAAATAGTGGAATATTCCAACCAAAACATGATTTTTTAAAAAGACAGTTGAATTTTTTCAAGAAAGAAGTTTTTTCAATCAAGAAAGAGTAGCAGTTGATATTTTAACTAAAAAAAAAGGTTTTTCAACAAAAAAGTGATTTTTTAAAACCAGAGTTGAATTTTCAAAACGATAAAATGTAATAATGTATTTTTCAACCAAAAAAGATTAAATTTAAGATGAACGTTACGTAAAAAATATGATTTTTCATCATGACATGAATTTTCAAACAAGCAGTTGAATTCTCAACTAAAAAATATCAGTTTTCAACCAAAAATGGGAAAGTTAAATTTTCAGCAAAAAAAATAATAATAATAATTGTCAACGAGCAAAATGACATTCCAACAAGATTTTCAAATTCTCATACAAAAAGATGAATGTTTCAACCAAAAAGACGAATTTTTAACAAATAATGATGCTTCAATCAAGAAAGAACAAAATTATTAAAATTGTTGAACTTTCAAGCCAAAAGGCGAATTATCTGTAAAACAGTTAAATTTTCAACAAAAAAGTTCATTTTCAACCAAACATTGAATCCTCAACTGAAAAGGATAAGTTTTCAACAAAAAATGATCAAGTTTAATTTTCAGTAAAAAAATTAATTTTCGACAATATTGTCAGATTCTAACAATAAAGATGGATTTCCCAACCAAAAAGACAAATTTTTAACAAATAATGATTTTTCAACCAAGAAAAAGAATGATCAAAATTGTTGAAATTTCAAGCCAAACCGCGATTTTTCTTAAAAACAATTACATTTTCAACTCGAAAATACAAATTTTCAACGAAACAGTTGAATCTACAACTAAAAAAGATCACTTTTCAACCAAAAATGGGAAGGTTTGATTTTCAGTAAAAAAATTGTCAACAATACTGTCAGATTTCCAACCAAAAACATTAATTTTTCAACCATAAAGACGAATTTTAAACAAATAATTATTTTTTAATCAAGAAAAAAAATACATCTAAATTGTTGAACTTTAAGGCAAAATACGAATTTTCTGTAAAACAGTTGAATTTTCAACCCAAAAATATGAATTTTCAAGAATTTCAAAATAAAAATTTCAAAATTTCGAATCTGCTATCCTTGAAAGTTATTTGAAGTGCCTCTTATAAATATTTCCTGACTTTTCCATCATTTTTTTCTTCAAATACCCTGATTTTTTTGCCAAATTTTCAGATTTTCCTTCACCTAAGTTGTTCCAAAAAAGCTAGAGTTGAAAAAAAGAGAATCGTCTCCATTTAAAAAATGCCCGCCATTATCCCATGTTTTTCAAGTGTAAAAAATTCTTGGACATTTATCTATTGTCTCCCAACGTGATAAAATGTCGATTATTTATAGGTTTCTCGACTAGCTTCCAATCTATTTTTAAATAAGTTTTTGATAATTTTTTGCTTAAAAATTTAGATTGAGTTACAAAATTATTGTTTGTTTTTAGTGTCATCTATTATTTTTGCACCAGAAAATTTACCACAAACTTACAAACTAATTCATAGTCATTTGAGGGCTTCAAAAAATATTCCTGGTAATTTCTTAATCGTTTTCCCCGTTTTTCCTATTCTTCAAAAATAAGTAACAGATTTTCCTTAGTCTAAAACTATTCACCATTTGTCGATTTCCTGGTTTTTTTTAAGTCTAAACAAATTTCGTGTTATTAACATATTAAAATCTTTAAATTATACATTGAGATTTAATTCAAAAACATTTTGTGTAAAATATAAATATATTACTTTTTTTAAATTATAATATTTCTTTTAAATGTTGACACTTCTGTATGTGGATGGTTTCGATTTATATAATCATAATTAATTACTTAAAAGCAGCTTCTGAAGCTTTTTAATTTTATATTTCATTTCCTTCAAATCCAAAATATTGATTTCAATTCTAGGTCCGAAACTAATAACCGAATATCATTTGAAAATCTAAGCTTTCGCAATATCTTGCAAGGAAAAATATTCGAAGGGAAGCATCTCCCCTCAAGTTTTCAATCTCAAAGGTCTGGGCTCAATATTATCTGGGATTAAGTGGGGGATGAAAAATACCCAGACGGCACTTGTAATACCTAAGAAATATTACTTTTCTCGAAATAAGTACCCTCGATTAAATGGGTTTTAAGGAAAACACATTCTAATTTTCGGCACCGAGAAAAATTGAGTACATTTACGAAAGAGGTACTTAAACTTTCGGCTAATTTCCATGGCAATTGTCAATGTTAATATTTCGTTATAATTGAAAAAAATGATAGTGCTGTATAATTATTTACTTACATTACTCGACCAAATTCGTCTGTAGGTACCAAAGCTTTTTCTTCTCCCCCGATAAGTTGAGAACGATACTCCTCTATTTTCTTTTCTATCTCCTCGGGGCTGTACCTAAATCAGACATTCTTGTATGAAAAAAATGTAATTAAGAATAACGCAATTACAATAAAAGGGCATGGTAAAATGTTTTAAAATACATAGAAAATAAAAGTTTTTTAAGAACTCCTGATATTCTTTGCAGATAGGTGAGAATAGGTTACTTACCCCTTTTCTTCTAATATGTCGGACAGTTCTGTGCACTTTATTTCGACCTTTCGCTTTCGATCGTGGTCAAGGATCTCTTTATTGGGTTGTTTGCTGGCAGAATCGACCTTTCCTTCTTGATTTTTATAAGAAACTTTGTCCTTAGTTTTGCGAACGATCGCCCAGTTTCTCTGGACGTGTCCGTTCGTGCCAGAGCCTCTGGGAGTTTGCAATCCAATACCATTATACATTTTTATTGATTAGACCTAAGACAAGAAAAGACGAAGACATCTTGTTAATTTATACCTTCAGAATTGTGTGATCAGAATAGGGTGTCTAGCGATTCTTGGGAACAAAATTCAAGGTCTTTTCCAGGTTAAGAAATCAAAATTTTCCAGGTCTCCTTTTTTACATCAAATAATGAAATCAACGTTTGTCATACATGTAAAAAATGAGCCATTTCATTTCTTATTGACCACAAATTTCTAAAGAAAGTCGAATCGCAAATAAACAAAAACTTAATTTTTTGCGAACATGAGTCATCTTTGTGAAATCTTTATGAATATTTTTAAATTTTTGTAATGTCTTTGAAATCATTGAAATCTTTTGAAATCTTTGTGAAGTATTACAAACCTTAGGGAAAACTTGAAATTTCGGTGAAATCTTTTGACATTTTTCAAAACTTATATAAAATCTTTAAAATTCTTGAATCTTTGAAATCTTTTTGAATTCTTTCTTTAATCTTTGTTTGTAAAATCTTTTGTATTTGTTTAAAATCATTGAAGTCTTTTGAAATCTTCTCAAATGTGTTGAAACCTTTTGAAATCGCTTAAAATCTTTGAAGTGTTTTGAAATTCACTGGAATATTGGAAATATGTGTGAAATCTTTATGGAATTTTTTTTCATCATTTAAAATCACTGGCATATTTGAAATATTATTAAAAACTTTGATACCGTTTAAAATATTTGAAATCTGTTGTACTGTCAGCTTTTTGAAATCTTTTAAGTCCTTAAAAGCTTTGAAATCTACGAAAACTTTATGAACTTTTTTTAAATCTTCATAAAATCTGAAATATTTCTTTAATCTTTGTTCGTGAAATATTTTCTGTTCGTTTGAAATTATTAAAATATTTTGAAATCTTCTCAAATTTGTTGAAACCTTTGTAAATAGTTAAAACTCTTTTAAATGCTTTGAAATCTTTGAAATCTGGTGTACTGTACTCTTGTTGGAATCTTTGAAATTATTGAAATGTTTTGAAATTCTTGAAATGTTTTGAAATCCTTAAGAATTCTTTAAAATATTTTAGAAATATTTTAAAATCGTTTGAAATCTTGTCAAAAATTTTTAAATCGTTTAAAATCTTGGAAATTGTTTTAAATCCTTGAAATCTGGTGCACTGCACCCTTGTTGAAATCTTCGAAATTCTCGTATTGTTTTGAAATCTTTATGAATGTTTTATGAAATCTTGTGAAATCTCCAAAAGTCTTAGTGAAAACTTTTGCTATCTCCTAAAAAAATGTGAAATTGTTTAAAATCTTTAACTTGTTTTGAAATCTTAGAAATGTCGTTTAATATACCCTTTTTAGAATCTTTAAACTCTTTTCTAAGTTTTAAAATCTTTGTGAAATGTTCCAAATCTTTATGAAATGTTCGAAATATTTGAGGAATTTTTGTGAAAACTTTTTAATCTAGTGTACGGGCCTTTTTTGAATGTTTGAAATCCTTGAGATCTTTGTGAAATATTTTGAAATGTTTATAAAATCTTTCTTGAATCTTTGTTTGGAAAATCTTTTGTATTCGTTGAAATCATTCAATTCTTTGAACCTCTTGAAATCGTTTCAAATTTTTGAAATCTTTGAAATCTGGTGTACTGTACCCTTTTTCAAATCTTTGAAATCCTTTAAATCTTGAAAGTTCTCAAATGTTTGTGAAATCTTTATTGAAATCTGGCGTCGCGCCTTTTTTAAATCGTTATCATCCGTGAAATCTTTATGAAATGTTAAAGATATTTAAAATATTTTGAAATGTTTGAAATATTTTGAAATCTTTTGTAACCTTTTGAAATTGGTTGCACACTCAAAAACCGAGTGGTCAACCCCTCGCAAAATCCGTCGTATAGCCATGGCTTATTCTAATACTGAAACTGAATTAACATCGAAATTTTAAACTAAAAATGTTTAGCAAGATTTTTTCCAAACGAGATGTTTCTTTCATAATAGGCTAAAAGATTTAAATTATTCTTCGCATTTCGATAAAATTACTGTTTTAAAAGAAGAAAAAAAGAATAATTAAAATTCAAGGTTTTCGTGAAAAAATCTAGGAGATTTCCAGGTTTTCAAGGTTTAAAAAAAATGCAAGAAGATCTTGCTTCATGAACAACACTAAAATTTCAGAAATTAAATTTAAAACTTAATAAACTTGAAGTCATTTTTTTTAAAAAAAGATCACTTTTTCCATTAAATGAATCCATAAGATTCAAAACATTTGAGGGTATTTTAAAATATTCGAAGGAATTTTGAATTTATTTGAGTAATTGCATTAGATTTTTAATATTTTAGAGTATTTTAAAAGGTTTCAAGGTAATTTCAAGAGCTTTAAAATGTCTAAAAGAAGCGCAAAGGATTTGATATATTTTATGATATTTTAACAGTTTCCAATTAAATATTTTAAGAGATTTCTAAAAATTTCAAAGAATTTTTAAATACTTGAGGGCATTTTTAAAAATGACAAGGAGTTTTCAAAAGCTTTAAACAGTTTCAAATGTATTCCAAAGGATCCTAAACATTTTCAGGTATTTTTAAGAAATCTAAGGAATTTTCAAGAGCTTTGAAAATTTTTCAGGGATTTCAAGGGATGTGAAATATTTTAGGGAATTTTCAAGAGCTTTAGAAGTTTTAAAGGATTACAAATATTGTAGGGTATATTAAAATATTCCAAGGAATTTTTAAATCTTTCAGGGAATGCTAAAGAACTCTAAAAAGTTTGAAGGGTTTCCAAAAGATTAAAAATATTTTAGGTTATTTTAAAATGCTCCAAGGGCTTTAAAAAGTTTTTAAGAATTTCATAGAATTTGCAATTTTTTAGGGTATGTTAAAAGATTCCAAAGGAATTGAAAGATTCTAGGTTATTTTTAAAAATTAAAAGGAAGTTGTAAGGGCTTTAAAAAGTTTCAAGAACTTCTAATAGATTTCAATAATTCGAAGGTATTCCAAAGGATTTGATAGATATTTCAGGTTATTTTTCAAACTTTCAAGGAATGCTAAAGAGCTTTAAAAAGTGTCAAGGATTTCAAAAAATTTCAAAGAATATGATATACCGTATGCTACTTCAAAATATTCCAAGAATTTTAAACAGAATTGAATAATTTGAAGGTATTACAAACGATTTTGTACATTTTATATTTTAAAATATTCCACGGAATTTTGAATTTACATAAGTAATTGAATGGGATCTTTAAAGAATTTCCAAATATTCAAAATATTTTAAAAGATTCCAAGGAATTTTGAATTGAATGCAGTAATTTAATGAGACTTCAAAGGATTTGAAATATTTTAGGGTATTTTCTAAGATTCAATAGCATATTCAGAAGCTTTAAAAAGTTTTAAAGAATTTTGAAAGATCTCCAAAGATTAGAAACATTTGGGGGTATTTTAAAAGTATCCAAAAAATTTGTAATAGATTACATTTTTTTTAAGTATTCCCAAGAATTTTATGATATTTTTAAAGTTTAAGAAGCTTTGAAAAGTTTCATGGAAATTTAAAAGATTTGTAACTTTTGTAGGACATATAAAAATGGCCAAGGAATTTGCAAAATATTTAAAAGAATTTTCATTAATTTAGGACGTTTTAAAATATTACAAAGTATTTGTAATAGATTTCAATAATTTGAATGGATTCAACAGGGTCTTAGAGATTCTACGTTGCTAAAAAAAATTCCATGGGGTTTTTAATAGCTTGAATTATAAAGTTTCAAGGGATTTGAAATATTTTAGACTATTTTGAAAAAATCTGACAAATTTTGAATTTATTTCAATAAATGAAAAGGATATCAAAGGATTTGAAAGATTCCAAGGAATTTTCAATAGCTTTAAGAAATTTGAAAAGATTTCAAATAATTCGAAATAGGTTATTTTAAAAGGTTCTAAGGTAGTTTTAAGAGCTTATAAAAGTTTTAATGGAATTGAAACGTTTCAAGGTATTTTAAACGATTCCAAGGAATTTTTAATATATTTCAATAATTTGAAGGTAGTCCAAAACATATTCCAAGGAATTATGAAATGATTTTAATCTAGTTATTTTATCAGATTTCCAAGGATTTTAATGGATCTTAAAGGTTTTCAATGTAAACAAATTTTTTACAGGATTTCAGGAAATATCATATTTCATTGAAATTCCAGGGACTTCGTAGGATTTTAAAGTTTTCATTTTTTTTGTTTTATTTATATTAATGAAAATAAAATAAATAAAATAAATAAAATAAATAAAATAAATAAAATAAATAAAATAAATAAAATAAATAAAATAAAATAAATAAAATAAATAAAATTAATAAAATAAATAGAATAAATAAAATAAGTAAAATAAATATTTATTTTCACATTTCATTGGAATTCAACTTACTGAACTCAATGACTTTTTCACATTTTTTAATTGACTTCAATTCACTTTTTTTTTAATGACTTTCATGGAATTCTTCTTATTTCTGTAAAATTTATATAAATGTATTCCACTTTTACTGAAATCAAAGAAATTTTTTTAATTAAAAAAGTCCAATTCATTTGGATTTAACTTGATTTGTTTAAAAGTCTTACGTATCGAATTCTTTCGGTGATTTATTTGTTTTGTTCCGTTTCATGAAAGACTCCATATTAAAAGTTACAAGGTTAAGACTTCGTTCTTTAAATATTAATGGTCAGGGAAAATCAGTGAAGTCAGGGAATTTTGAAAATTAATTTTTGCAGCCATCCTGTTAAAGAAATTAAAATTTTTAACATTTCAAATACAAAATTACGCACCCATTAATTTGACCAGTTGTACATTTTCACGTTTTTACCACATAAAAAGAAAGTACGAGTTTATCAGCCAGCTATTTTGAATAAAAATTCAAAACACTAGTAAAATTTTTGAGAATCTTCTGCGTATGCCTATTCGTAGTACTTGGAAAGCAGAAAATTTATCTTTACGAGCTATTTCTATAAAAACAAAATTATCAGAGCTATAGTATTTACAAAATTGAAAAAAAACACAAAACTGAACATTTTACGTCAAATAATGCACGACATGAAAAAAAAGTCAAGAGAAGAAACTCGTTGATTTTTGAAAATTATACAAAATTTTACTTTCTTTTTTTAATTTTGTTGAAAAATTCAAATTTTGATTGCAAGATACGAAAAAATATGAACCAATCCAACTCATGCACACAAAAAAGACCTAGAAATTTGTTATTAATCACTTTTTTGTAGGACGCGTAGTTTTTATTTTAAGTGTTAAAAATGACATCACAAATAAACAAATTAATTTTCTTGAAAAAGGCACAAGGGAAAATAAAATGTTTAATAAAAAAAATTATTTTTAAATTAGACCTTAGAATTTGCTTTCAACCTTTTTTTTCGCGAGACACATTATGAAGATGTCTTCGTGAAAGCCGAAGGAGTTTTAACAAAAGAGAGTTCACAATCACTAAATTTCAGTTGTCGAAGGTTTAACCTTTCATTTTAAAAGTCTTATGCAAAATTGTGGGGAAAGTATAATGATCGCACGCAGAGCGTGAGATAAATAAATTATCAAGCGCGAAGCGTGAGATCCAACAGGTGCGCGCTGCGCGCGATGAGTGTGCCCACGCAGCGAGCAATTTTTTTTTGAAGCTGTGAATATTTGAATTTTAAATATGGAAAACAAAGGTTATTAAAAAATGCTCTAAGTTCTTGTTAAAAGTATGATAATTTTTAATGAAATATAGGTATTTATCTGTTTCTTTACAATTCTGGTGTAATTTTTCGTCCTCTTTCAAAATTCCTTGAACATTTTTTTTAAGTTTAAAAGCGACATTTACTTTATGGGTCAAAATGTTTAATTAATTGACTGAACTTCCTATAAACTTTATTTTAAATATTTATTTATTCGAGGTTATGTATGCGGTAAAAATGAACGATCGGTTGCAAAATCGATGAAATAACACGTCTTTCTAAACATATTTCGAAATTTCAGTCACACGGCATCGTTCTTCCACGTCAACAAAAACATTTAAAAAATCCTATTTCAAAGAATAAAATTTCCTATTTTTCCGCAAATAAAACGAAATAAACTTTCGCTGAACCGTAAAGATAATTCCAAGGACTCAAAGCTTTCCTCAACTACACACTTAACCTGAAAAGAAACTCGATCAATCAATTTCGGTAATCAAGGGAAATCTGAAGCACCTCAATACATGCTAAGCTGAGCTCAAAAAGCTCTGTGACAAGTGTACCCGAGTAAACTTACAGTCTTACATACAAGACACACATTCACGCAAATCTGGTAAATAATTAATAATACTTGACCTTTGTTGGAAAAAATGTTCTAAAAATAATGTAGAGCGCCTAAATTTATCGAATAAAGTAAAAATTGAAAAAATAAGACAAGATTAGTAAAGATTGAAAGCGCCTTAGGTTAGGATTGAGCACACGCAAAACGCAGACCAGTTATCGATCCGGCGACGGCTGCGCAAAATTTCCAGGCGAATATCTCACTTTTTAGTACAAAAACTTACCTCAGTTTATATTGCTGATAGTTTCAAATTCGGGTATTGTCTATCCGTATGGTTCTCGCATTGTTTAAAACCAATATCACTGCATTTACGAACGACACAACAAAAGCTTACCGCGTTTTGCAAACGTTGTAATTTTTCGACTCCTTTCGCGGCGGAGCTTACATATGTTACCGCTAGAGTGCGCTGTGCCGCGACTGCGCTTTCGTTTCTGCGCATGTGTCGTCTGCTGATTGCTGAAATTTTAAACCACTTGTCAAATATAAATAAAGTAATTTAATTATTATTGAATAAAAATAAAACAATTTGGCTTTTGAAATAATCATTGTAGATTTTATACAATAAATTGTGTCTGCATTGTGAATTTATTCGAACCTTTATTTTATTTACTTAAATTGTTTGGAAAAGAATTATTGTTGGTACACGTGTTTTAAAGTGATTTCTTTTTACAAAAAATCTACATAAAGATCTATAGATGGTGAGATCAGGGAATATTAATAGAGCCTAAATAGATTTCTATTTATTTAGTAGAATTGGTGAAACGCCTTTTTTTGTAAGTTCGAAATTTGTATTAGTTACTGTTCATAACCTAAAAATAGCACAATATAAATAATGTATGAAATTTAATTTTTTTGCAGATTTTAATTGTATTCTTGTCGACTTTTGAAGAAAAATGATGGAAGTTCGAATAAACGATGTTGTAATGCCAGGAGACATTATAAAGGAAGTTTTTCCAAGTAAAGGGAAAATTAAAGTGATTTTGGGTCCAGGACTTCGCCGTGAAGGAGATTATGTTTTTATTTGTAAAGCCGGTGTTTTAAAGAAACGCGATCCGTTCATTTACTACGTCAATAGCTATGAGAAAAGGTATTTTATAAATGATATTTGCGTAATTTAAAATTTTATTTATGCACAAAATCGATGTCTGTAGGGATTTTCGAGATTTATAAACTTTGGTTAATTTTGGAGCAACTTTTAATATCGATTCTTTTTATCTAATTTTATATTCTGGGGCAGATCTTGTAGATACATTCAAGCTTTTGAATTTATCTATAATATTATGGATCATTTTGTGGCTACCTGATTGTAAAATTTATTACATAATGCATTACTTGATAAAATGTTGAATTAAATTCAAGCAAAATTAAAATTTTTTCTTCAAAAGTAATCTTTTATGGTCGTAAATTTAACTGCTTTGTTTGTAGATTCATCCTATTGAATAGAAAATTAGTCAATTTTGGTTAAAAAATAATCTTTTTAGTAGAAATGTAATTTTTTCTTTTTTTAATAATACATTTTTCTTGGTTTAGAATGAAATTTTTTGTTGGAAATTCATCTGTTTTCTGACAAATTCGTCGTTTATCTTGACAATCCAGCCAAAATATAAACCAAAAAATTGGTTAAGAATTTAACTATTTCTATGAAAATTCATTTTCTTGATCGAAAATTCATATTTTTAGGTTGAAAGTTCAATTAAATTGTTGAAAAATAATCCAAAATTATAAATATCAACGATTATATTTTTGGTTGGAAATTTAATTATTCTTGGTTGAAAGCTAAATTACTCGATTAAAAATGTAATTCTTTGACTTGAAAATTCACCCCTCTAATTGAAAATGAAGTTTTTTTGCAGAAAATACATCTTTACAAGAACAAATATACATTTTTTCTAAAATATTCGACTTTTCAACTTGAAAACTCAACTCTTTTGTTAACAAATTCATCTCTTGTGGTTGAAAATTGATTTTTTTTTAATTACAAATTTTAAAACTTGGTTGAGTGTTGCATTACTTTATTAAAAATTCAATTCTTCGGTTTCAAAATTGAACCATTAGGTGGAAAATGAAACTGTTTTTGATTGAAGTTTAATCATTTGTGGTTGTAAATTCGACTATTTTGTTAAAAATTCATCTTGATAGATTGAAAATTCATCTATTGATTTAAAATAAAGTTGTTTTGCCAAAAATACATCTTTTCCAGATCAACACAAAAACTTTTTTCTAAAATATTCGACCTTTCAGCTTGAAAATTAAAATAATTGTTTGACAAATTTGTCAATTGTTATAGAAAATTCATCTTTTTCGTTTGCAAATTCAACTAATTTCTTGAAGAATAATTTGTTTTGGTTGAGAATGCAACTATTTTATTCAAAAATCGTCTTCTTTGGTTGAATTTAACTGTTTTTCATTAAAAAAAATTCTTTTTGATCTTATAGGTTCAAGATTCAAGATATCAGTTAAAAATTTATCTCATTAACTATTTGGTTTGAAAATTCGTCTTTTTGGTTAAATATTCATTTTTTTGACTTAAAATTTCACTATTCCACTATTCGTGGAAATTTATATTTTATAGATGAAAATTAAACTATTTAGTTGCAAAATAATGTCTTTTTTTTAAGTAGTCTTCTTTGATAGAAAATTAATATTATTGATTTAAAATTCACCTTTTTAGTTGAAAATTAAACTATACTTGGTTGGAAGTGAAACTTTTTTATTAAACATTCAATTTTTTATTTTTCAATTCAACTGCTTGGTGGGAAATGTAACTGATTTTGGTAAAAGTTTAATTCTTTGTGATTGAAAATTTGATTACAAATTCAACTAGTCGTTTAAAAATTCTAATATTTTGTTGAAAATTTGTCGCTTTTGTTTGAAAGTTTAACTATTTGGTTATAAATACAACGGTTCGCCTGAAATATTTTTCTTTTAATTAAACTATTCGATTGTGAATTCAACGCTTTTGGTTGAAAATTAATTTTATTGTCGAAAATACATTTTTCTGGTTTAAAAATCAACTGTTTTCTCAAACATTCGACTTTCCAGCTTGAAAACTGCACTCTTTTGTGTTTTTGTGTTTTCATTTCATCATTTCATTTAAAAATTCATTTCTTTGGTTGAAAAATTAACTATTTTTTGATAAGTCTTTGTTGTAAAAAAAATAATCTTTTAAATAAAACTGTAAATGAAAATTCAAAATTGATCTTGTTCAGGTAAAAATTCGTATTTTTTGTTTAAATATTGATCTTTTTTAGTTCAAAATTCGTATTTTTTGTTTGAACATTTATCTGGTTTGGTTGAATG
>NC_046664.1:32320147-32323406 GCF_010883055.1 Belonocnema kinseyi | reverse complement strand
AAATATTACATTTTTTTACTGAGAATTTACCTTTTTAGTGGAAAATTCTACTAAATTTGTTTGAAATTAAAACTATTTTGTAAAAAAATTAATTTTATTGCTTGAAGAATGCTCATTTTAATTAAAAATTGATCTGTTGTTGAAAAATTAATTATTTTGTTGAAAATTTGTTTCTTTTGTAAAAAAAATTAATCTTCTCACTGACAATTGAAATAAAAATTCAAAATTGATCTTTTTTACTCAAACATTCGTATTTTTTAGTTGAATGTTGATCCTTTTTATCTGAAAATTTTACTATTCCACTTTTGGTTAAAAAATTATCTTTTTCAGTTAAAAATTGAACTATTTAATTGAAAAATCATGTATTTCATTGTAAAGTTGGTATTTTTCGTTCAAAATTCGTCTTTTTTTTTGTTGAATAATCATCTTTTTGGTTGAAAATTCGTATTTTTTGGTTTAAATATTAATCTTTTTTGGTCAAATTATACTGTTTTTATTTATCTTTAATATATTTTTTTTCTTGAGAGTTCATCTTTCTTCTGGAGAATTCAACTATAATTGTTTAAAAGTGGAACTACTTTGTCCAAAATTCATTTTATTAGTTGAAAATTTACCATTTAAATTAAAAAATCATCTCTTTTGTTGAAAAATAACTAATTTTTGAGAATTCGTTTTAATTCTTTTTAATCTTTTCACTGATAAATTAAATAAAAATTAAAAATATATATATTTTTTTGTTATTTTGTTGTTGAAAATTCTTTTTTTTTTTTAATATTAATCTGTTTTGGTTTAATTAAACTGTTTTTTTAAATATATTCATTGGTTGAAATACCAAATAAAATTTTTTTTATTGGGAATTCACCTTTTTAAGTGGAAAATTCAATTATACTTGGATGAAAGTGGAATTACTTTGTTAAAAATTCATTTTATTGGTTGAACATTTATGATTTCATGTAAAAATTTAATTTTTTGTTCAAAATTGATATATTTTGGTTGAAAATTCGTATTTTTCAATGAATATTAATATTTTGAACTGAAAATGTTACTATTCCATTTTTTGTTAAAAATTGATATTTTTTATATAAAAATTCGTATTTTTTGGTTGAATGTTAATCCTTTTTAACTGAAAATTTTACTACTCCACTTTGGGATGAAAAATGATCTTTTTCGGTTGAAAATTAAACTATTTGATTGCAAGATCATGAATTTGATTGTAAAGTTGATATTTTTTCGTTCAAAATCCATCTTTTTTTGTTGAATAATCATCTTTTTTGGTTGAAAATTCGTATTTTTTGATTTAAATATTCATCTTTTTTGGTCAACTTATACTGTTTTTATTTATTTTTAAACATCAAATATTACATTTTTTATTCAGGGTTCATCTTTTTCCTGGAGAATTCAACTATAAATGTTTGAAAGTGGAACTACTTTGTTCAAAATCGATTTTATTAATTGAAAATTCACCATTTCAATTAAAAATTCACCTCTTTTTTTGAAAAAATAACAATTTTTTGAGTATTCGTTTTTCTTGTAGTAATAACTTTATCTTTTCACTAATAATTTAAATAAAAAAACAATATTTATTGTTTAAAAATAATTTTTTTGGTCGAATATTAGTATTTTTGGTTGAAAATTCGTTTTTTTTGTTTGTTTGAATATTAATCTGTTTTGGTTTAATTAAACTGTTTTTTTTTTTAATATATTCATTGGTTGAAATATCAAATATAAAATTTTTTATTGAGAATTCACCTTTTTGAGTGGAAAATTCAACTGTACTTGGATTAAAGTGCAACTACTTTTTTAAAAATTCTTTTTATAAGTTGAAGATTTATGATTTCAGTTAAAAATTAAATTTTTTTCAAAATTGATAATCTTTGAAACTGAAAATGTTACTATTCCATTTTTGGTTGAAAATTGATATTTTTTACTTGAAAATGAACTATTTTGTTGAAAATTCGACTTCTTTAGTAGATGATTAATCTTTTTGATTAAAAATTGAAATATACTTGGTCGAAAGTTGAACAAGCTTTATTAAAAATGCATTGTTTTGGTTGAAGATTCATAAATTTAGTTGTAACTTCATCTCTAGTTGAAAAATTACGTATTTTGCATTAGAAATTTAATCTTTTTGTTCGAAAAATGAATTATTTTGTTAAAAATTCGTTTAATATTTAATTCAGTGTCGTACCTAAAATAATTTTATTTAAAAGAAACTTAATCCCTTATTCCTCCTTTTTCGTAAAAAATCACCTTATTTTCCCTGTTTTGAGAGCATTGTTGGCCTTTGAAGTTGCTTAATGCTTTTCTTTTTTAATTTTCAGATACGTTCCAAACCGGGGGGAAAACGTAGTAGGCGTAGTAACTCAAAAAGCTGGCGACATTTTCAAAGTGGACATAGGGGCCAGTGAACAAGCCTCTCTTTCTTACCTAGGCTTTGAAGGTGCCTCCAAACGAAACCGCCCAGACGTCCAGGTTGGCGACGTAATTTTCGGAAAACTACTTGTTGCCAGCAAAGACATGGAGCCAGAGCTCGTTTGCGTCGATTCGCTCGGCAAAAAGGGGAAATTGGGCGTCCTAAATCCCGACGGTATGTTGTTTTCCTGCTCGTTGAGTCTCGTGCGAAAGATTCTAAATCCGGAGTGTCCCCTCTTCAAACTTCTCGCAAAAGAGCACAAATACGAGCTCGCAGTTGGGATGAACGGGAAAATTTGGATTAAGGCTGGACCCTCAGTGGAAGAAACGATTGCCGTCGCAAACGCAATTCTAGCTGCTGAATTCACTCCTCCTGACGAAATGCCGGCTCTTTGTTCCCAGATTGCTAAAATACTTTTCAAAATTAGATGACGAAAAAATAGTTAAGAGTAAGCAGACTGAAATTAGATAATCATGAATTTAAGTAATAAAGGGTGTGCCCTCATCTGGACAACCTGGAAACCCTGGAATTGTCAGGGAATTTTTATGTGTCTGGAAAAACCAGGGAATGTCCGGGAATTTTTTTTAAGTAAGGACATTTTTTTCGAGAGCGTGCTTAATTTTTTTTTATAATTGTAATATAAAGTAAAATAAAACTATTCTACTATTCAGCTATTTGTTTTTTTTTTATTTGTACAAGTAGCTCTATATTACTGTATTTAACTATGTTGTTGAAAATTAGCTTTTTTTTTTGAAAATCAATTTTTTATCTAGAAACTTAATTATCCTATTTTTGGTAGAAAATTAGTCTTCTTCATTGAGAATTCGTCTTTTTGTTTTAGAATTA